>NC_090730.1:77605195-77618747 GCF_036898095.1 Palaemon carinicauda | reverse complement strand
ACCCTTATTTTTAAAAAAATGAAACCTGGGGAGCCCTATTTTCAAAAAATGATAGAACCTTCGTCATCGTCTCCGTCGTCTTCGTGGTCTTCGTCTTCATCGTCTTCGTGTGCGTCGTCTTCGTCTGCCTCGTCTTTTTCAAGTAGGCAGAGGAAGGGACAGAGATACGATATGAATGGATGCAAACACCCTTATTTTTAAAAAAAATGAAACCTGGGGAGCCCTATTTTCAAAAAATGAAAGAACCTTCGTCATCGTCTCCGTCGTCTTCGTGGTCTTCGTCTTCATCGTCTTCGTGTGCGTCGTCTTCGTCTGCCTCGTCTTTTTCAAGTAGGCAGAGGAAGGGACAGAGATACGATATGAATGGATGCAAACACCCTTATTTTTAAAAAAATGAAACCTGGGGAGCCCTATTTTCAAAAAATGAAAGAACCTTCGTCGTCGTCTCCGTCGTCTTCGTGGTCTTCGTCTTCATCGTCTTCGTGTGCGTCGTCTTCGTCTGCGTCGTCTTTTTCAAGTAGGCAGAGGAAGGGACAGAGAGACGATATGAACGGATGCAAACACCCTTATTTTTAAAAAATGAGATCTTAGTAACCCTATAAAAAAAAAAAAAAAAAAAAAAAAAAAAAAAAAAAAGAGTCGAAAATGGATAGCTAGGATAATTTCTTCCAGTAGGCAGGGGAAGGGACGGAGAGACGATTTGAACGAATGCAAACACCCTTATTTGAAAAAAATAAAATCTGGGGAGCCCTATTTTCAAAAAATGATAGAACCTTCGTCATCGTCTCCGTCGTCTTCGTGGTCTTCGTCTTCATCGTCTTCGTGTGCGTCGTCTTCGTCTGCCTCGTCTTTTTCAAGTAGGCAGAGGAAGGGACAGAGATACGATATGAATGGATGCAAACACCCTTATTTTTAAAAAAATGAAACCTGGGGAGCCCTATTTTCAAAAAAATTAAAGAACCTTCGTCGTCGTCTCCGTCGTCTTCGTGGTCTTCGTCTTCATCGTCTTCGTGTGCGTCGTCTTCGTCTGCGTCGTCTTTTTCAAGTAGGCAGAGGAAGGGACAAAGAGACGATATGAACGGATGCAAACACCCTTATTTTTAAAAAATGAGATCTGAGTAACCCTATAAAAAAAAAAAAAAAAAAAAAAAAAAAAAAAAAAAAAAAAAAAAGTCGAAAATGGATAGCTAGGATAATTTCTTCCAGTAGGCAGGGGAAGGGACAGAGAGACGATTTGAACGAACGCAAACACCCTTATTTTGAAAAAAATAAAATCTGGGGAGCCCTATTTTCAAAAAATGATAGAACCTTCGTCATCGTCTCCGTCGTCTTCGTGGTCTTCGTCTTCATCGTCTTCGTGTGCGTCGTCTTCGTCTGCCTCGTCTTTTTCAAGTAGGCAGAGGAAGGGACAGAGATACGATATGAATGGATGCAAACACCCTTATTTTTAAAAAAAATGAAACCTGGGGAGACCTATTTCAAAAAATGAAAGAACCTTCGTCGTCGTCTCCGTCGTCTTCGTGGTCTTCGTCTTCATCGTCTTCGTGTGCGTCGTCTTCGTCTGCGTCGTCTTTTTCAAGTAGGCAGAGGAAGGGACAAAGATACGATATGAATGGATGCAAACAACCTTATTTTTAAAGAAGTGAAACCTGGGGAGCCCTATTTTCAAAAAATGAAAGAACCTTCGTCGTCGTCTCCATCGTCTTCGTGTTCTTCGTCTTCATCGTCTTCGTGTGCGTCGTCTTCGTCTGCGTCGTCTTTTTCAAGTAGGCAGAGGAAGGGACAGAGAGACGATATGAACGGATGCAAACACCCTTATTTTTAAAAAATGAGATCTGAGTAACCCTATAAAAAAAAAAAAAAAAAAAAAAAAAAAAAAAAAAAGTCGAAAATGGATAGCTAGGATAATTTCTTCCAGTAGGCAGGGGAAGGGACAGAGAGACGATTTGAACGAACGCAAACACCCTTATTTTGAAAAAAATAAAATCTGGGGAGCCCTATTTTCAAAAAATGATAGAACCTTCGTCATCGTCTCCGTCGTCTTCGTGGTCTTCGTCTTCATCGTCTTCGTGTGCGTCGTCTTCGTCTGCCTCGTCTTTTTCAAGTAGGCAGAGGAAGGGACAGAGATACGATATGAATGGATGCAAACACCCTTATTTTTAAAAAAATGAAACCTGGGGAGCCCTATTTTCAAAAAATGATAGAACCTTCGTCATCGTCTCCGTCGTCTTCGTGGTCTTCGTCTTCATCGTCTTCGGTGTGCGTCGTCTTCGTCTGCCTCGTCTTTTTCAAGTAGGCAGAGGAAGGGACAGAGATGCGATATGAATGGATGCAAACACCCTTATTTTTAAAAAAAATGAAACCTGGGGAGCCCTATTTTCAAAAAATGAAAGAACCTTCGTCATCGTCTCCGTCGTCTTCGTGGTCTTCGTCTTCATCGTCTTCGTGTGCGTCGTCTTCGCCTGCCTCGTCTTTTTCAAGTAGGCAGAGGAAGGGACAGAGATACGATATGAATGGATGCAAACACCCTTATTTTTAAAAAAATGAAACCTGGGGAGCCCTATTTTCAAAAAATGAAAGAACCTTCGTCGTCGGTCTCCGTCGTCTTCGTGGTCTTCGTCTTCATCGTCTTCGTGTGCGTCGTCTTCGTCTGCGTCGTCTTTTTCAAGTAGGCAGAGGAAGGGACAGAGAGACGATATGAACGGATGCAAACACCCTTATTTTTAAAAAATGAGATCTTAGTAACCCTATAAAAAAAAAAAAAAAAAAAAAAAAAAAACGAGTCGAAAATGGATAGCTAGGATAATTTCTTCCAGTAGGCAGGGGAAGGGACGGAGAGACGATTTGAACGAATGCAAACACCCTTATTTTGAAAAAAATAAAATCTGGGGGAGCCCTATTTTCAAAAAATGATAGAACCTTCGTCATCGTCTCCGTCGTCTTCGTGGTCTTCGTCTTCATCGTCTTCGTGTGCGTCGTCTTCGTCTGCCTCGTCTTTTTCAAGTAGGCAGAGGAAGGGACAGAGATACGATATGAATGGATGCAAACACCCTTATTTTTAAAAAAATGAAACCTGGGGAGCCCTATTTTCAAAAAATGAAAGAACCTTCGTCGTCGTCTCCGTCGTCTTCGTGGTCTTCGTCTTCATCGTCTTCGTGTGCGTCGTCTTCGTCTGCGTCGTCTTTTTCAAGTAGGCAGAGGAAGGGACAAAGAGACGATATGAACGGATGCAAACACCCTTATTTTTAAAAAATGAGATCTGAGTAACCCTATAAAAAAAAAAAAAAAAAAAAAAAAAAAAAAAAAAAAAAAAGTCGAAAATGGATAGCTAGGATAATTTCTTCCAGTAGGCAGGGGAAGGGACAGAGAGACGATTTGAACGAACGCAAACACCCTTATTTTGAAAAAAATAAAATCTGGGGAGCCCAATTTTCAAAAAATGATAGAACCTTCGTCATCGTCTCCGTCGTCTTCGTGGTCTTCGTCTTCATCGTCTTCGTGTGCGTCGTCTTCGTCTGCCTCGTCTTTTTCAAGTAGGCAGAGGAAGGGACAGAGATACGATATGAATGGATGCAAACACCCTTATTTTTAAAAAAATGAAACCTGGGGAGCCCTATTTTCAAAAAATGAAAGAACCTTCGTCGTCGTCTCCGTCGTCTTCGTGGTCTTCGTCTTCATCGTCTTCGTGTGCGTCGTCTTCGTCTGCGTCGTCTTTTCAAGTAGGCAGAGGAAGGGACAGAGAGACGATATGAACGGATGCAAACACCCTTATTTTTAAAAAATGAGATCTGAGTAACCCTATAAAAAAAAAAAAAAAAAAAAAAAAAAAAAAAAAAGTCGAAAATGGATAGCTAGGATAATTTCTTCCAGTAGGCAGGGGAAGGGACAGAGAGACGATTTGAACGAACGCAAACACCCTTATTTTGAAAAAAATAAAATCTGGGGAGCCCTATTTTCAAAAAATGATAGAACCTTCGTCATCGTCTCCGTCGTCTTCGTGGTCTTCGTCTTCATCGTCTTCGTGTGCGTCGTCTTCGTCTGCGTCGTCTTTTTCAAGTAGGCAGAGGAAGGGACAAAGATACGATATGAATGGATGCAAACAACCTTATTTTTAAAAAAGTGAAACCTGGGGAGCCCTATTTTCAAAAAATAAAAGAACCTTCGTCGTCGTCTCCATCGTCTTCGTGGTCTTCGTCTTCACCGTCTTCGTGTGCGTCGTCTTCGTCTGCGTCGTCTTTTTCAAGTAGGCAGAGGAAGGGACAGAGAGACGATATGAACGGATGCAAACACCCTTATTTTTAAAAAATGAGATCTGAGTAACCCTATAAAAAAAAAAAAAAAAAAAAAGTCGAAAATGGATAGCTAGGATAATTTCTTCCAGTAGGCAGGGGAAGGGACAGAGAGACGATTTGAACGAACGCAAACACCCTTATTTTGAAAAAAATAAAATCTGGGGAGCCCTATTTTCAAAAAATGATAGAACCTTCGTCATCGTCTCCGTCGTCTTCGTGGTCTTCGTCTTCATCGTCTTCGTGTGCGTCGTCTTCGTCTGCCTCGTCTTTTTCAAGTAGGCAGAGGAAGGGACAGAGATACGATATGAATGGATGCAAACACCCTTATTTTTAAAAAAATGAAACCTGGGGAGCCCTATTTTCAAAAAATGATAGAACCTTCGTCATCGTCTCCGTCGTCTTCGTGGTCTTCGTCTTCATCGTCTTCGTGTGCGTCGTCTTCGTCTGCCTCGTCTTTTTCAAGTAGGCAGAGGAAGGGACAGAGATACGATATGAATGGATGCAAACACCCTTATTTTTAAAAAATGAAACCTGGGGAGCCCTATTTTCAAAAAATGAAAGAACCTTCGTCATCGTCTCCGTCGTCTTCGTGGTCTTCGTCTTCATCGTCTTCGTGTGCGTCGTCTTAGTCTGCCTCGTCTTTTTCAAGTAGGCAGAGGAAGGGGACAGAGATACGATATGAATGTATGCAAACACCCTTATTTTTAAAAAAATGAAACCTGGGGAGCCCTATTTTCAAAAAATGAAAGAACCTTAGTCGTCGTCTCCATCGTCTTCGTGGTCTTCGTCTTCATCGTCTTCGTGGTGCGTCGTCTTCGTCTGCGTCGTCTTTTTCAAGTAGGCAGAGGAAGGGACAGAGAGACGATATGAACGGATGCAAACCCCCTTATTTTTAAAAAATGAGATCTGAGTAACCCTATAAAAAAAAAAAAAAAAAAAAAAAAAAAAAAAAAAAAAAAAAAAAAAAAAAAAAAAAAATATGGCTCATTGTGAAATTCTTTTTAGAATTTCTATTTTGAAGTACTTTTTTAATTCTTTCATTCTGCCTTCTTTCAAGTATTATTCTTCTGTCTGGTGTTCAGCTGCTGAATCTCATCTTAATTGGACAAGAAATTGCAGTTTCATATTTCTGATCTAGATAATTTCTGGCACTGCCGTTCAGTTAGTTCGTTAATGATGTTGCATAAGATTTTTTGTAAATTTGATCATCCTTTGCATTCAGCTTTTTCCGGACAGTACTATCCTGTTCGTAACACTACGCATGCTGTGATTCTAATAGTCATACCTTCCCCAATGTAAGGTTGAATACTACACAGTATTCTAGAAATTTTATTACAGTTGTGACCAAGTAGGGGAATGATCATCCTACTCAGGTAGTTAATTAGTAGACCTTGAACTGTTCAAACCTTTTACAACGTATAGATAAAAGATTTATTTTAATGTTGTTACTATTCCTAAAAAAAAATCATTTTAACTGCTCATTACTTCTCTTTTAGTTTATTTATTTCCATATATCTTTTCCTCACTCGGATATTTTTCTCTGTTGGACCTTTGGACTTATAGCATCCTGCCTTTCCAACTGGAATTTTAGATTAAGTAATAATAATTATAATAATAATAATAATAATAATAATAATAATAATAATGATGATAATAATAATAATAATAATAATAATAATAATAATAATAATAATAATAATAATAATAATAATAATAATAGTTGAATGAGGTTCTTTAAAGCAGCCTTTGATTAGAGAAGGCTTATGATAGAGTTCCTAGGCAGGATATATGGAGATGTTTGAGAGAGAGAGGAACACAGAGAAATATGATTGACTGATTATTATTATTATTATTATTACTATCCAAGCTACAACCCTAGTTGGAAAAGCAAGATGCTATAAGCCCAGGGGCTCCAACAGGGAAAAATAGCCCAGTGAGGAAAGGAAATAAGAAAATAAGTAAATGAAGAGAACAAATTAACAATAAATCATTCTAAAATAAGAAACAACGTCAAAACAGACATGTCATATAATAAACTATCAACAACATCAAAAACAAATATGTCATAAATAAACTATAAAAAGGACTCATGTCCGCCTGGTCAACAAAAAAGCATTTGCTCCAACTTTGAACTTTTGAAGTTCTACTGATTCAACCACCCGATTAGGAAGATCATTCCACAACTTGGTCACAGCTGGAATAAAACTTCTAGAGTACTGCGTAGTATTGAGCCTCGTGATGGAGAAGGCCTGGCTATTAGAATTAACTGCCTGCCTAGTATTACGAACAGGATAGAATTGTCCAGGGAGATCTGAATGTAAAGGATGGTCAGAGTTGTGAAAAATCTTATGCAACATGCATAATGAACTAATTGAACGACGGTGCCAGAGATTAATATCTAGATCAGGAATAAGAAATTTAATAGACCGTAAGTTTCTGTCCAACAAATTAAGATGAGAATCAGCAGCTGAAGACCAGACAGGAGAACAATACTCAAAACAAGGTAGAATGAAAGAATTAAAACACTTCTTCAGAATAGATTGATCACCGAAAATCTTGAAAGACTTTCTCAATAAGCCTATTTTTTGTGAAATTGAAGAAGACACAGACCTTATATGTTTCTCAAAAGTAAATTTACTATCGAGAATCACACCTAAAATTTTGAAAGAGTCATACATATTTAAAGAAACATTATCAATACTGAGATCCGGATGTTGAGGAACCACCGTCCTTGACCTACTTACAATCATACTTTGAGTTTTGTTAGGATTCAACTTCATACCCCATAATTTGCACCATGCACTAATTCTAGCTAAATCTCTATTAAGAGATTCACCAACCCTAGATCTACATTCAGGGGATGGAATTGACGCAAAGAGAGTAGCATCATCTGCATATGCAACAAGCTTGTTTTCTAGGCCAAACCACATGTCATGTGTATATAGTATGAAAAGTAATGGGCCAAGAACACTACCCTGTGGAACACCGGATATCACATTCCTATAATCACTATGGTGCCCATCAACAACAACTCTTTGAGATCTATTACTTAAAAAATCAATAATAATGCTAAGAAACGACCCTCCCACTCCCAACTGTTTCAGTTTGAAAACAAGGGCCTCATGATTAACACGGTCAAAGGCAGCACTAAAATCAAGGCCAATCATCCGAACTTCCCGACCACAATCAAGGGATTTCTGTACAGCATTGGAGATTGTAAGAAGGGCATCACATGCTCCAAGGCCTTTACGAAAACCAAATTGCAAACTAGGGAATAGATGATTACCTTCAGCAAACCTATTAAGACGTTTTGCCAGAAGACGTTCAAAAACTTTAGATAATATGGGAGTTATGGAAATTGGGCGGCAATCAGTGGGACTTGAGCTACCACAAACACATTTACATAGAGGAGTAACATTACCAATTCTCCAACAAGTGCTAAAAGCTCCTCTTCTTGCTAACTTGCGCAAAATAACAGATAACTTTGGAGCTAAGAAATCTGCTGTCTTTATAAAAAACAAAGGAAAAATACCATTTGGGTCTACACCTCCATAAGCATCAAGGTCCATCAACAGAGCTTTAATCTCACGAGATCGAAAAGCTAAACTAGTTAGTTTAGCCTCAGGAAAACAGGAATGAGGAAGTTCAAGTTTTTCATTACTCTGTTTACTGTCAAAAACATCAGCCTGAAGGAGCAGGCACACAATTAAGAACGAGTGTTGGTTTTACCGTGACGTTTGAAGTGGGAATTTGGTTACACCAGGGGTCGTCATTAAGTCCCTATTTGTTTAATATAGTAATGGATGTGTTTACTGAAAGAGTGAGGGAATAGTCACCATGGACCATGTTGTTTGCAGATGATATAGTTCTGTGTGATGAAACCAGAGAAGGATTGGAGGGGAAGCTGGAGAGATGGAGAGAGGAATTGGAGATCAGAGGGCTAAAGATCAGTAGAACAAAAACAGAGTATATGTGTTGCAACCTGCAAAACCAATTAAATGATATACATTTTGCTGGGTGAAATAGTGAAGAGGACAAAAAAATTCAAGTATCTAAGGTCATATGTGGAGGAAACAGCAGAACTCCAAACAGAAGTGAACAGTAGAATTCAAGCTGGATGGAATAATTGGAAAAGAGTGTCGGGAGTGTTGTGTGATCGAAGGATAAACTTATAGTTAAGAGGAAAGGTACATAAAACTATAGTGAGATCTGCCATGATATATGGTGCAGAGACCTGGCCCGTGAAAAAGATCTTTGAGAGGAAAATGAATGTTGCAGAGATGAGAATGCTAAGATGGATGGCTGGGATCACGAGACTAGATAAGGTTAGGAATGACTTGGAAAAGGGAACAACAAAGGTTACAGAGGTGTAAAAAAAATCCAAGAAAAGAGACTACACTGGTTTGGGCACATAATGAGCAGAGACCAGGAGTATGTTGGGAGGAGGATGCTGGATATGGATGTTCCAGGTAGGAGGAGGAGAGGGAGACCAAGGAGAAGGTGGATGGAGTGTGTAACAGCAGATATGGAGGGCCTGAAGATAAGAGGAAACACCGGCACACTCTAGAAACTGGTTGCAGCCAAATCTTTAGTACCCTGTATTTGACAAATTTATTTATGGCAATTATTTAGTAAGTTCTTAGAATTTTTCTATATATTTTGCTTCCCTAATTACTGACAACTAACATAGCGCAGGTACTGGCAGCATGAAATACTGTTGAGTAAAGAAAAAGTTATAGCAAATCAACTACAAAATTAAGGCCACGGAGGTTGCTGTAATCTTCGATGAAACCTGCTTAAAAAAAGGGGTCTGCTTTTGAAAAATTATCAATAATAATAATGATAATAATAAATATATTAATAATAATAAGAATAAATTATTATTATTATTATTATTATTATTATTATTATTATTATTATACTGATAATAATAATAATTATTATTATAGTAATACTGATAATGATGATAATTACTATAATAATAATAATAATAATAATAATAATAATAATAACAATAATAAACTTTTTCTATTGTTATTATCTTTTTATCTTCATAGCTATAATTCAACAGTAACTGGGAAAGGTACATATTTTCGTGAGGAAGGTGATGGAGACCATATCATTCACAATTCTTCTTTAATATTTAAATACGTATTACAAAAGTACAGATAATAAATACAAAGTATGAGTTTGCCATGAAATACTATTACAATGTCGGTATGCACAAAGTAATGTTCACTCTGGCTAGCAAGCGTGCTTGGTGGGATTAATGAGTCAGGTTCTTGCTGGATATAATCTATATTCTGGGCCTCCGGCAATGCCAGTGCTGTTATGGTCGTGATTGCCTGAACTATTGTTGGCAATGAGGTCTTTTGCGTGGTGTTGATCTCAGGTCTTTCTTGTTGTATGAAAAGCTCTTCCATTGTCCTGAGACGCCTGCTGTCAGGGCCACAGCCAATGAAGTTGATATTCTTTACTATATACTATATGTTCTTGTACCCTTTTTCCATATCTTGGTACAAGAACAAATGCCCTGATAATGCCCACACCCCAACAAAAACTTTACTATATGCTATATGTTCTTGTACCCTTTTTCCATATCTTGGTACAAGAACAAATGCCCTGATAATGCCCACACCCCAACAAAAATAAATCTCTACTATAAAGGCGTTATGAGCTCAAACTACCAAAAAGACAAAAAGACCATGAGAAATATAACAAAAAACAAAGTTTCTGCCATAGCACAAGATATCGAAATTAACCTCATAATTTATTACCAATCAGCAAAAACATGAGACTTAATGATGAAAAACAACTGTGCCCCTGACATGCAAAGTAATTTAAAGAAGACCAACATAATACACTGATATAAATGCCCCGTCTAGGAATGTCCAGGCACCTATATCGGGATGACGCTAATGCGTCTATCAAAAGATTATCTTGCCACGTGCAACTGGGTGCAATAAAAATGCATTGCCTCCAAGCCCAAAACCACAACATTAAAAGGAAGCATATAGTAAAGAATATTTACCATTATTGGCCATGCCCCTGACAGCAGGCGCCTCAGGATAAGGGAAGCTCTTTTCAAACAACAAGAAAGACATGACCTCAACATTACGAAGAGAGGACCTTCTTGCTAACATATAAAAGGTCCATCACCAACAATAGTTCAGGAAATTACAACCATAACAGAACTGGCATTGGCGAAGGCCGAAACATAGACTATCTCCAGCGAGAACCTGACTCATTAACCCTACCAAGCATGCTGGCTAGCCAGAGGCAATTACCACCCAGGAATAAACGTCACCACCCTCGGGTGGTCCCTGACCAATAAGGATGGAAAGTCAAAGCAGGACTCCGTATATAAGCTCTTACAAACATACCCTGCTTTATAGTTTACTCAGGATAATGAACAGAAAAAAGCTTTTCCCTGCTTGAAACCTGTTGGGTCGAAGATTTCTCATACTTAAATCTAGTAATTTGGAATGAATTTTACATACATGAACATTACTTTGTGCACACCGACATTGTGATATTATTTCACAACAAAGACATTGTACTTGTTATCTGTACTTTAGTAATATGTAGTGATATATAAAAGAAGAATGGTGAATGATCACTTTTCTCATGAAAATAAGACCCTTTCCCAGTTACTGGCTGATTATAGCAATAAAGAAAAACAAGATAAGAAGAACAATAGAAAAAGTTAATTGCAAAATTAACGCCACTGAGGCAGCAATTAATTTAAATAAAACCTTTTTAAATGAGGGTCTACTCCCGAAAATAATAATAATAATAATAATAATAATAATAATAATAATAATAATAATAATAATAATAATAATAATAATAATAATAATAATAATAATAATAATAATGGATATTATAACAATAATAATAATAATAATAATAATAATAATAATAATAATAATAATAATAATAATAATAATAATTGTTTTGAAATCTTTTTGAGATTCCGAACAATTTGCTATTTTTTTTTCTTCAGAGAAAAGATGGAAAGGAACCAAAACTTAAACAACGAGTATTTTTATATTTGAAATAACTTTATAATTGATTATTTGGAAAGAAAAAGATTCACAACCATTTATATTTAGTGCTCCTATAAATTTATTATTATCTGTCAAAAAATAACTTAAAATTTCAACATAAGCAATTTAAGCATTTTACTCTAACCTTAGCCTTAATAAACTCTTATAGATTTAAACTTGTGTGACTAACCAAAACTTATACCTACAACATGTGTTTGCTGTATATCAACTGCTACCTTCCTACAATCTGCAACAACAATAACTATTAATCTTTCACTCACTGTTTTGTTCAGGATTTCATTTCCATACCTGCATTGTTAATTATCAAATTAACCTGGACCCTCCTTGTTACACAGATTGAATTCGTTTTTGTCCTCACCTTAGCGTAAATTATCTTTTGCCTGCCCTGGTGTTCAGCCCTTAGAGAATTCCCGCTAGATCGTTCAGCTGTGATGTCTAAACCTCCGACTCCTGCTCTTCTAAAACCCATG
Organism: Palaemon carinicauda; assembly: GCF_036898095.1. Taxonomy (NCBI): domain Eukaryota; kingdom Metazoa; phylum Arthropoda; class Malacostraca; order Decapoda; family Palaemonidae; genus Palaemon; species Palaemon carinicauda. Next base: position 77,606,915 of record NC_090730.1, on the reverse strand, counting down.
TCCTCTATCCTGATGTCCTCTGTTAAACGGTCTCATATTCATACCTCTCACTGACATTTGAATTAAACTCCTACCCTCTTCGAGATGCATAACTCATCCAGCCAAGAGCTTATATACCCATATTATCCTTTGTAAATGTTATTGCCCTGGCCTTTGCCCATCCAAGACTTGTACAGACTCATAACCTGTCCTCGAGTAGAGGGATTAAACACCTGCCTTACTGCTCTTTTTATTTATGAATAGATTAACATTTATCATCTGCATTTCCCTTTATCTCTCTCGTCACGTAGCTAAATCTTAAGACCTCTCACCTCTTGGCAGAATCTATCTTAGTGTTCAGTTTATTTCCCAGAACTTCCACCCTTTGGATCCTCCTAGCCAATGACAAACCTTGAAGGTGAGCCTCACAGCTCCTTGCAAATCTCCATGTGGATGAATTCCGCCCCGCCAATTCTACTCCTATGTAACCCGTAAAGGAAAATGACCTTCCTTAACACCGAGAACTTGTGATGGGTGACACCCAGAAGTTCAAGTGTACTGGTGGTAGATCAGATTGAGGCCAGAGTTCATCCTACAAACCCTCGCTGTACCCAAGCCCAACTCAATTCTGGACACAACGTGTTTTTTTCTGACTACTCCCTCCTTACTGATCCAGATTCTCAAAAAGTTTTTTCCTTGTGTGAATTGTTCCTGTTGTCAGTGTAAAATAAAATTTTATAAATAAAAAGACAAGATGAAACTAAAGTAACGTGTTATTGTTATAATCCTTGTACAGAAGACGGGGACAAAAGTAAACTAAAAACTAAGTATTTTAATAAGATTTAGTAGAGGTAATATCCATATATAACTACGTTAACGCCCATGGCCCTTCGATCTTAGTTTTTCGCAAACCCCTTACTGATTTATCAATATCCTGTAGACTTGGGTTTTATAGACGAACCTCGTATATTATGTGTGGGGAATTGTGTGCAATCTAGGCCCATTGATCAGAAAAAGAATGTATCCTCTCAACCAAATGAAAGTTGGTCCTAAGGTCGTGACTGCTCCAGACATTTTTACCACGATATTAATAATAATAATAATAATAATAATAATAATAATAATAATAATAATAATAATAATAATAATAATATTAATTATTATTATTATTATTATTATCATGAACCATAGTTTTCTAAATAGCACTCAATCTCCTTCCCAATACTTTCACCCAGTTTTCGTCTCTCCAAGGAAGGTTTAAAGATATTTCTTAAGAGCTGTAAAGGAATGTGGATGCAAGATTACCTCAGGATTATTCATTTATATTGTTTCTCAAATTTAACTTTTAAGATGTAAACGAGTAATCTGAAATAATCGTGTACAGAAGAAGAAAGAATACGAAGAGGAAATCAATTTGTGAGAAATGGTTTTCTTAATACGACAGGACGGCTGCCAGATGGTCATTGTCACTTTTTGAAAAAAGAATGAAGGGCTAGAAGAGGCCTATGATTATTGCTAACTAAATAAGAAGGGCAGCTGGAAATATTCCGTTAACAAGACATATGAAGTGATTATATATAGTCATTGTATTGCCCTGAACTTTGCCCTTGCAAGTGGGGCATAACAACAATTAGAATAGCGCCAACATATCCCTGCGTATCGTAAGAGGTGACTAAAAGGGACGGGACGATGGAACTGGGAACCACCACTCCTGTAATTTTGTTCCCGAGAGATATCAAAG
>NC_090730.1:77590195-77597695 GCF_036898095.1 Palaemon carinicauda | reverse complement strand
ATTAGACTGCATGCGATTCGTGATTCTTGATAGGACATTTGCTTTCGGTTGACACATTCGGTCTGTCTCTTCACCAATTGTAAAAAAAAAAAAAAAAAAAAAAAAAAAATATTGGCTCATTGTGAAATTCTTTTTAGAATTTCTATTTTGAAGTACTTTTTTAATTCTTTCATTCTGCCTTCTTTCAAGTATTATTCTTCTGTCTGGTGTTCAGCTGCTGAATCTCATCTTAATTGGACAAGAAATTGCAGTTTCATATTTCTGATCTAGATAATTTCTGGCACTGCCGTTCAGTTAGTTCGTTAATGATGTTGCATAAGATTTTTTGTAAATTTGATCATCCTTTGCATTCAGCTTTTTCCGGACAGTACTATCCTGTTCGTAACACTACGCATGCTGTGATTCTAATAGTCATACCTTCCCCAATGTAAGGTTGAATACTACACAGTATTCTAGAAATTTTATTACAGTTGTGACCAAGTAGGGGAATGATCATCCTACTCAGGTAGTTAATTAGTAGACCTTGAACTGTTCAAACCTTTTACAACGTATAGATAAAAGATTTATTTTAATGTTGTTACTATTCCTAAAAAAAAATCATTTTAACTGCTCATTACTTCTCTTTTAGTTTATTTATTTCCATATATCTTTTCCTCACTCGGATATTTTTCTCTGTTGGACCTTTGGACTTATAGCATCCTGCCTTTCCAACTGGAATTTTAGATTAAGTAATAATAATTATAATAATAATAATAATAATAATAATAATAATAATAATGATGATAATAATAATAATAATAATAATAATAATAATAATAATAATAATAATAATAATAATAATAATAATAATAATAGTTGAATGAGGTTCTTTAAAGCAGCCTTTGATTAGAGAAGGCTTATGATAGAGTTCCTAGGCAGGATATATGGAGATGTTTGAGAGAGAGAGGAACACCAGAGAAATATGATTGACTGATTATTATTATTATTATTATTACTATCCAAGCTACAACCCTAGTTGGAAAAGCAAGATGCTATAAGCCCAGGGGCTCCAACAGGGAAAAATAGCCCAGTGAGGAAAGGAAATAAGAAAATAAGTAAATGAAGAGAACAAATTAACAATAAATCATTCTAAAATAAGAAACAACGTCAAAACAGACATGTCATATAATAAACTATCAACAACATCAAAAACAAATATGTCATAAATAAACTATAAAAAGACTCATGTCCGCCTGGTCAACAAAAAAGCATTTGCTCCAACTTTGAACTTTTGAAGTTCTACTGATTCAACCACCCGATTAGGAAGATCATTCCACAACTTGGTCACAGCTGGAATAAAACTTCTAGAGTACTGCGTAGTATTGAGCCTCGTGATGGAGAAGGCCTGGCTATTAGAATTAACTGCCTGCCTAGTATTACGAACAGGATAGAATTGTCCAGGGAGATCTGAATGTAAAGGATGGTCAGAGTTGTGAAAAATCTTATGCAACATGCATAATGAACTAATTGAACGACGGTGCCAGAGATTAATATCTAGATCAGGAATAAGAAATTTAATAGACCGTAAGTTTCTGTCCAACAAATTAAGATGAGAATCAGCAGCTGAAGACCAGACAGGAGAACAATACTCAAAACAAGGTAGAATGAAAGAATTAAAACACTTCTTCAGAATAGATTGATCACCGAAAATCTTGAAAGACTTTCTCAATAAGCCTATTTTTTGTGAAATTGAAGAAGACACAGACCTTATATGTTTCTCAAAAGTAAATTTACTATCGAGAATCACACCTAAAATTTTGAAAGAGTCATACATATTTAAAGAAACATTATCAATACTGAGATCCGGATGTTGAGGAACCACCGTCCTTGACCTACTTACAATCATACTTTGAGTTTTGTTAGGATTCAACTTCATACCCCATAATTTGCACCATGCACTAATTCTAGCTAAATCTCTATTAAGAGATTCACCAACCCTAGATCTACATTCAGGGGATGGAATTGACGCAAAGAGAGTAGCATCATCTGCATATGCAACAAGCTTGTTTTCTAGGCCAAACCACATGTCATGTGTATATAGTATGAAAAGTAATGGGCCAAGAACACTACCCTGTGGAACACCGGATATCACATTCCTATAATCACTATGGTGCCCATCAACAACAACTCTTTGAGATCTATTACTTAAAAAATCAATAATAATGCTAAGAAACGACCCTCCCACTCCCAACTGTTTCAGTTTGAAAACAAGGGCCTCATGATTAACACGGTCAAAGGCAGCACTAAAATCAAGGCCAATCATCCGAACTTCCCGACCACAATCAAGGGATTTCTGTACAGCATTGGAGATTGTAAGAAGGGCATCACATGCTCCAAGGCCTTTACGAAAACCAAATTGCAAACTAGGGAATAGATGATTACCTTCAGCAAACCTATTAAGACGTTTTGCCAGAAGACGTTCAAAAACTTTAGATAATATGGGAGTTATGGAAATTGGGCGGCAATCAGTGGGACTTGAGCTACCACAAACACATTTACATAGAGGAGTAACATTACCAATTCTCCAACAAGTGCTAAAAGCTCCTCTTCTTGCTAACTTGCGCAAAATAACAGATAACTTTGGAGCTAAGAAATCTGCTGTCTTTATAAAAAACAAAGGAAAAATACCATTTGGGTCTACACCTCCATAAGCATCAAGGTCCATCAACAGAGCTTTAATCTCACGAGATCGAAAAGCTAAACTAGTTAGTTTAGCCTCAGGAAAACAGGAATGAGGAAGTTCAAGTTTTTCATTACTCTGTTTACTGTCAAAAACATCAGCCTGAAGGAGCAGGCACACAATTAAGAACGAGTGTTGGTTTTACCGTGACGTTTGAAGTGGGAATTTGGTTACACCAGGGGTCGTCATTAAGTCCCTATTTGTTTAATATAGTAATGGATGTGTTTACTGAAAGAGTGAGGGAATAGTCACCATGGACCATGTTGTTTGCAGATGATATAGTTCTGTGTGATGAAACCAGAGAAGGATTGGAGGGGAAGCTGGAGAGATGGAGAGAGGAATTGGAGATCAGAGGGCTAAAGATCAGTAGAACAAAAACAGAGTATATGTGTTGCAACCTGCAAAACCAATTAAATGATATACATTTTGCTGGGTGAAATAGTGAAGAGGACAAAAAAATTCAAGTATCTAAGGTCATATGTGGAGGAAACAGCAGAACTCCAAACAGAAGTGAACAGTAGAATTCAAGCTGGATGGAATAATTGGAAAAGAGTGTCGGGAGTGTTGTGTGATCGAAGGATAAACTTATAGTTAAGAGGAAAGGTACATAAAACTATAGTGAGATCTGCCATGATATATGGTGCAGAGACCTGGCCCGTGAAAAAGATCTTTGAGAGGAAAATGAATGTTGCAGAGATGAGAATGCTAAGATGGATGGCTGGGATCACGAGACTAGATAAGGTTAGGAATGACTTGGAAAAGGGAACAACAAAGGTTACAGAGGTGTAAAAAAAATCCAAGAAAAGAGACTACACTGGTTTGGGCACATAATGAGCAGAGACCAGGAGTATGTTGGGAGGAGGATGCTGGATATGGATGTTCCAGGTAGGAGGAGGAGAGGGAGACCAAGGAGAAGGTGGATGGAGTGTGTAACAGCAGATATGGAGGGCCTGAAGATAAGAGGAAACACCGGCACACTCTAGAAACTGGTTGCAGCCAAATCTTTAGTACCCTGTATTTGACAAATTTATTTATGGCAATTATTTAGTAAGTTCTTAGAATTTTTCTATATATTTTGCTTCCCTAATTACTGACAACTAACATAGCGCAGGTACTGGCAGCATGAAATACTGTTGAGTAAAGAAAAAGTTATAGCAAATCAACTACAAAATTAAGGCCACGGAGGTTGCTGTAATCTTCGATGAAACCTGCTTAAAAAAAGGGGTCTGCTTTTGAAAAATTATCAATAATAATAATGATAATAATAAAAATAATAATAATAATAATAAAATTATTATTATTATTATTATTATTATTATTATTATTATTATTATTATTATTATACTGATAATAATAATAATTATTATTATAGTAATACTGATAATGATGATAATTACTAATAATAATAATAATAATAATAATAATAATAATAATAATAACAATAATAAACTTTTTCTATTGTTATTATCTTTTTATCTTCATAGCTATAATTCAACAGTAACTGGGAAAGGTACATATTTTCGTGAGGAAGGTGATGGAGACCATATCATTCACAATTCTTCTTTAATATTTAAATACGTATTACAAAAGTACAGATAATAAATACAAAGTATGAGTTTGCCATGAAATACTATTACAATGTCGGTATGCACAAAGTAATGTTCACTCTGGCTAGCAAGCGTGCTTGGTGGGATTAATGAGTCAGGTTCTTGCTGGATATAATCTATATTTTGGGCCTCCGGCAATGCCAGTGCTGTTATGGTCGTGATTGCCTGAACTATTGTTGGCAATGAGGTCTTTTGCGTGGTGTTGATCTCAGGTCTTTCTTGTTGTATGAAAAGCTCTTCCATTGTCCTGAGACGCCTGCTGTCAGGGCCACAGCCAATGAAGTTGATATTCTTTACTATATACTATATGTTCTTGTACCCTTTTTCCATATCTTGGTACAAGAACAAATGCCCTGATAATGCCCACACCCCAACAAAAACTTTACTATATGCTATATGTTCTTGTACCCTTTTTCCATATCTTGGTACAAGAACAAATGCCCTGATAATGCCCACACCCCAACAAAAATAAATCTCTACTATAAAGGCGTTATGAGCTCAAACTACCAAAAAGACAAAAAGACCATGAGAAATATAACAAAAAACAAAGTTTCTGCCATAGCACAAGATATCGAAATTAACCTCATAATTTATTACCAATCAGCAAAAACATGAGACTTAATGATGAAAAACAACTGTGCCCCTGACATGCAAAGTAATTTAAAGAAGACCAACATAATACACTGATATAAATGCCCCGTCTAGGAATGTCCAGGCACCTATATCGGGATGACGCTAATGCGTCTATCAAAAGATTATCTTGCCACGTGCAACTGGGTGCAATAAAAATGCATTGCCTCCAAGCCCAAAACCACAACATTAAAAGGAAGCATATAGTAAAGAATATTTACCATTATTGGCCATGCCCCTGACAGCAGGCGCCTCAGGATAAGGGAAGCTCTTTTCAAACAACAAGAAAGACATGACCTCAACATTACGAAGAGAGGACCTTCTTGCTAACATATAAAAGGTCCATCACCAACAATAGTTCAGGAAATTACAACCATAACAGGACTGGCATTGGCGAAGGCCGAAACATAGACTATCTCCAGCGAGAACCTGACTCATTAACCCTACCAAGCATGCTGGCTAGCCAGAGGCAATTACCACCCAGGAATAAACGTCACCACCCTCGGGTGGTCCCTGACCAATAAGGATGGAAAGTCAAAGCAGGACTCCGTATATAAGCTCTTACAAACATACCCTGCTTTATAGTTTACTCAGGATAATGAACAGAAAAAAGCTTTTCCCTGCTTGAAACCTGTTGGGTCGAAGATTTCTCATACTTAAATCTAGTAATTTGGAATGAATTTTACATACATGAACATTACTTTGTGCACACCGACATTGTGATATTATTTCACAACAAAGACATTGTACTTGTTATCTGTACTTTAGTAATATGTAGTGATATATAAAAGAAGAATGGTGAATGATCACTTTTCTCATGAAAATAAGACCCTTTCCCAGTTACTGGCTGATTATAGCAATAAAGAAAAACAAGATAAGAAGAACAATAGAAAAAGTTAATTGCAAAATTAACGCCACTGAGGCAGCAATTAATTTAAATAAAACCTTTTTAAATGAGGGTCTACTCCCGAATAATAATAATAATAATAATAATAATAATAATAATAATAATAATAATAATAATAATAATAATAATAATAATAATAATAATAATAATAATAATAATAATGGATATTATAACAATAATAATAATAATAATAATAATAATAATAATAATAATAATAATAATAATAATAATAATAATTGTTTTGAAATCTTTTTGAGATTCCGAACAATTTGCTATTTTTTTTTCTTCAGAGAAAAGATGGAAAGGAACCAAAACTTAAACAACGAGTATTTTTATATTTGAAATAACTTTATAATTGATTATTTGGAAAGAAAAAGATTCACAACCATTTATATTTAGTGCTCCTATAAATTTATTATTATCTGTCAAAAAATAACTTAAAATTTCAACATAAGCAATTTAAGCATTTTACTCTAACCTTAGCCTTAATAAACTCTTATAGATTTAAACTTGTGTGACTAACCAAAACTTATACCTACAACATGTGTTTGCTGTATATCAACTGCTACCTTCCTACAATCTGCAACAACAATAACTATTAATCTTTCACTCACTGTTTTGTTCAGGATTTCATTTCCATACCTGCATTGTTAATTATCAAATTAACCTGGACCCTCCTTGTTACACAGATTGAATTCGTTTTTGTCCTCACCTTAGCGTAAATTATCTTTTGCCTGCCCTGGTGTTCAGCCCTTAGAGAATTCCCGCTAGATCGTTCAGCTGTGATGTCTAAACCTCCGACTCCTGCTCTTCTAAAACCCATGTCCTCTATCCTGATGTCCTCTGTTAAACGGTCTCATATTCATACCTCTCACTGACATTTGAATTAAACTCCTACCCTCTTCGAGATGCATAACTCATCCAGCCAAGAGCTTATATACCCATATTATCCTTTGTAAATGTTATTGCCCTGGCCTTTGCCCATCCAAGACTTGTACAGACTCATAACCTGTCCTCGAGTAGAGGGATTAAACACCTGCCTTACTGCTCTTTTTATTTATGAATAGATTAACATTTATCATCTGCATTTCCCTTTATCTCTCTCGTCACGTAGCTAAATCTTAAGACCTCTCACCTCTTGGCAGAATCTATCTTAGTGTTCAGTTTATTTCCCAGAACTTCCACCCTTTGGATCCTCCTAGCCAATGACAAACCTTGAAGGTGAGCCTCACAGCTCCTTGCAAATCTCCATGTGGATGAATTCCGCCCCGCCAATTCTACTCCTATGTAACCCGTAAAGGAAAATGACCTTCCTTAACACCGAGAACTTGTGATGGGTGACACCCAGAAGTTCAAGTGTACTGGTGGTAGATCAGATTGAGGCCAGAGTTCATCCTACAAACCCTCGCTGTACCCAAGCCCAACTCAATTCTGGACACAACGTGTTTTTTTCTGACTACTCCCTCCTTACTGATCCAGATTCTCAAAAAGTTTTTTCCTTGTGTGAATTGTTCCTGTTGTCAGTGTAAAATAAAATTTTATAAATAAAAAGACAAGATGAAACTAAAGTAACGTGTTATTGTTATAATCCTTGTACAGAAGACGGGGACAAAAGTAAACTAAAAACTAAGTATTTT
>NC_090730.1:77550195-77582695 GCF_036898095.1 Palaemon carinicauda | reverse complement strand
TATATATATATATATATAAAATAGTGTGTGTGTATGTGCGGACATATGTAATGTGGAATGTATGTTGACTTCAGTAAAGTGGCACTTCTATAACAACTTAGGAATTCCCTTCAATATAAGTTTTTTGAGAAGTAAACTAGCATACAAAAAGGCATTTAGTGCTTGACATATAAACAATACCATATTCATATTATTGAAAGAATCTCACATGCACTTTTTTGGTCAAAATCACCGATACGATTTTTTTTTTATCAATAACTATATATGAATTCAAGAATATACCGGAACGATTGTGCTTATGAAGCCTAACTTCGTTACTAATTTATTTATGTGGATAAGATGAATCCTTTTCATCAATGTAAAACTACAGTATTAGGAAAGTATCTTCAGTTAAACATGAAAAAAAAAAGTTTTATGAAACGTTATTTTTTATAGAAATATATCCTTTCCCCAATTTCAATTGTCATATGAATAAGATAAATACTACTTTCTGCATATGAATTAGATATAATACGACATTTTCAATTTAGTTTTACCCAACAGCAGGCATGAATTGTAAATAGGATTTTTTTTTAAACAAACTTGATGAGAAAGCCGTTTTGCTTTATCAATTTTTCCATACTTTATTCACAATTAGTGGGAATTGAAAAGCAGAATAACTTTATTTCATTCTTTTATTCCCATTTTTTACGGTGTAAATAGTGACATGTTAAGAAAGAGCTATAAATAGAGATTTTTCACCCAGAGCAGTATGATTGTACGGTATTTTTAATCTGATGAAAGCATCACTATTAAAAAATATCTTCACAATACGTTAAACCAGAATAATGGTGACTACCAAATATGAAGAGGAATACAATTAGACTGCATGCGATTCGTGATTCTTGATAGGACATTTGCTTTCGGTTGACACATTCGGTCTGTCTCTTCACCAATTGTAAAAAAAAAAAAAAAAAAAAAAAAAAAATATTGGCTCATTGTGAAATTCTTTTTAGAATTTCTATTTTGAAGTACTTTTTTAATTCTTTCATTCTGCCTTCTTTCAAGTATTATTCTTCTGTCTGGTGTTCAGCTGCTGAATCTCATCTTAATTGGACAAGAAATTGCAGTTTCATATTTCTGATCTAGATAATTTCTGGCACTGCCGTTCAGTTAGTTCGTTAATGATGTTGCATAAGATTTTTTGTAAATTTGATCATCCTTTGCATTCAGCTTTTTCCGGACAGTACTATCCTGTTCGTAACACTACGCATGCTGTGATTCTAATAGTCATACCTTCCCCAATGTAAGGTTGAATACTACACAGTATTCTAGAAATTTTATTACAGTTGTGACCAAGTAGGGGAATGATCATCCTACTCAGGTAGTTAATTAGTAGACCTTGAACTGTTCAAACCTTTTACAACGTATAGATAAAAGATTTATTTTAATGTTGTTACTATTCCTAAAAAAAAATCATTTTAACTGCTCATTACTTCTCTTTTAGTTTATTTATTTCCATATATCTTTTCCTCACTCGGATATTTTTCTCTGTTGGACCTTTGGACTTATAGCATCCTGCCTTTCCAACTGGAATTTTAGATTAAGTAATAATAATTATAATAATAATAATAATAATAATAATAATAATAATAATAATAATGATAATAATAATAATAATAATAATAATAATAATAATAATAATAATAATAATAATAATAATAATAATAGTTGAATGAGGTTCTTTAAAGCAGCCTTTGATTAGAGAAGGCTTATGATAGAGTTCCTAGGCAGGATATATGGAGATGTTTGAGAGAGAGAGGAACACCAGAGAAATATGATTGACTGATTATTATTATTATTATTATTACTATCCAAGCTACAACCCTAGTTGGAAAAGCAAGATGCTATAAGCCCAGGGGCTCCAACAGGGAAAAATAGCCCAGTGAGGAAAGGAAATAAGAAAATAAGTAAATGAAGAGAACAAATTAACAATAAATCATTCTAAAATAAGAAACAACGTCAAAACAGACATGTCATATAATAAACTATCAACAACATCAAAAACAAATATGTCATAAATAAACTATAAAAAGACTCATGTCCGCCTGGTCAACAAAAAAGCATTTGCTCCAACTTTGAACTTTTGAAGTTCTACTGATTCAACCACCCGATTAGGAAGATCATTCCACAACTTGGTCACAGCTGGAATAAAACTTCTAGAGTACTGCGTAGTATTGAGCCTCGTGATGGAGAAGGCCTGGCTATTAGAATTAACTGCCTGCCTAGTATTACGAACAGGATAGAATTGTCCAGGGAGATCTGAATGTAAAGGATGGTCAGAGTTGTGAAAAATCTTATGCAACATGCATAATGAACTAATTGAACGACGGTGCCAGAGATTAATATCTAGATCAGGAATAAGAAATTTAATAGACCGTAAGTTTCTGTCCAACAAATTAAGATGAGAATCAGCAGCTGAAGACCAGACAGGAGAACAATACTCAAAACAAGGTAGAATGAAAGAATTAAAACACTTCTTCAGAATAGATTGATCACCGAAAATCTTGAAAGACTTTCTCAATAAGCCTATTTTTTGTGAAATTGAAGAAGACACAGACCTTATATGTTTCTCAAAAGTAAATTTACTATCGAGAATCACACCTAAAATTTTGAAAGAGTCATACATATTTAAAGAAACATTATCAATACTGAGATCCGGATGTTGAGGAACCACCGTCCTTGACCTACTTACAATCATACTTTGAGTTTTGTTAGGATTCAACTTCATACCCCATAATTTGCACCATGCACTAATTCTAGCTAAATCTCTATTAAGAGATTCACCAACCCTAGATCTACATTCAGGGGATGGAATTGACGCAAAGAGAGTAGCATCATCTGCATATGCAACAAGCTTGTTTTCTAGGCCAAACCACATGTCATGTGTATATAGTATGAAAAGTAATGGGCCAAGAACACTACCCTGTGGAACACCGGATATCACATTCCTATAATCACTATGGTGCCCATCAACAACAACTCTTTGAGATCTATTACTTAAAAAATCAATAATAATGCTAAGAAACGACCCTCCCACTCCCAACTGTTTCAGTTTGAAAACAAGGGTCTCATGATTAACACGGTCAAAGGCAGCACTAAAATCAAGGCCAATCATCCGAACTTCCCGACCACAATCAAGGGATTTCTGTACAGCATTGGAGATTGTAAGAAGGGCATCACATGCTCCAAGGCCTTTACGAAAACCAAATTGCAAACTAGGGAATAGATGATTACCTTCAGCAAACCTATTAAGACGTTTTGCCAGAAGACGTTCAAAAACTTTAGATAATATGGGAGTTATGGAAATTGGGCGGCAATCAGTGGGACTTGAGCTACCACAAACACATTTACATAGAGGAGTAACATTACCAATTCTCCAACAAGTGCTAAAAGCTCCTCTTCTTGCTAACTTGCGCAAAATAACAGATAACTTTGGAGCTAAGAAATCTGCTGTCTTTATAAAAAACAAAGGAAAAATACCATTTGGGTCTACACCTCCATAAGCATCAAGGTCCATCAACAGAGCTTTAATCTCACGAGATCGAAAAGCTAAACTAGTTAGTTTAGCCTCAGGAAAACAGGAATGAGGAAGTTCAAGTTTTTCATTACTCTGTTTACTGTCAAAAACATCAGCCTGAAGGAGCAGGCACACAATTAAGAACGAGTGTTGGTTTTACCGTGACGTTTGAAGTGGGAATTTGGTTACACCAGGGGTCGTCATTAAGTCCCTATTTGTTTAATATAGTAATGGATGTGTTTACTGAAAGAGTGAGGGAATAGTCACCATGGACCATGTTGTTTGCAGATGATATAGTTCTGTGTGATGAAACCAGAGAAGGATTGGAGGGGAAGCTGGAGAGATGGAGAGAGGAATTGGAGATCAGAGGGCTAAAGATCAGTAGAACAAAAACAGAGTATATGTGTTGCAACCTGCAAAACCAATTAAATGATATACATTTTGCTGGGTGAAATAGTGAAGAGGATAAAAAAATTCAAGTATCTAAGGTCATATGTGGAGGAAACAGCAGAACTCCAAACAGAAGTGAACAGTAGAATTCAAGCTGGATGGAATAATTGGAAAAGAGTGTCGGGAGTGTTGTGTGATCGAAGGATAAACTTATAGTTAAGAGGAAAGGTACATAAAACTATAGTGAGATCTGCCATGATATATGGTGCAGAGACCTGGCCCGTGAAAAAGATCTTTGAGAGGAAAATGAATGTTGCAGAGATGAGAATGCTAAGATGGATGGCTGGGATCACGAGACTAGATAAGGTTAGGAATGACTTGGAAAAGGGAACAACAAAGGTTACAGAGGTGTAAAAAAAATCCAAGAAAAGAGACTACACTGGTTTGGGCACATAATGAGCAGAGACCAGGAGTATGTTGGGAGGAGGATGCTGGATATGGATGTTCCAGGTAGGAGGAGGAGAGGGAGACCAAGGAGAAGGTGGATGGAGTGTGTAACAGCAGATATGGAGGGCCTGAAGATAAGAGGAAACACCGGCACACTCTAGAAACTGGTTGCAGCCAAATCTTTAGTACCCTGTATTTGACAAATTTATTTATGGCAATTATTTAGTAAGTTCTTAGAATTTTTCTATATATTTTGCTTCCCTAATTACTGACAACTAACATAGCGCAGGTACTGGCAGCATGAAATACTGTTGAGTAAAGAAAAAGTTATAGCAAATCAACTACAAAATTAATGCCACGGAGGTTGCTGTAATCTTCGATGAAACCTGCTTAAAAAAAGGGGTCTGCTTTTGAAAAATTATCAATAATAATAATGATAATAATAAAAATAATAATAATAATAATAATAAATTATTATTATTATTATTATTATTATTATTATTATTATTATTATTATTATTATACTGATAATAATAATAATTATTATTATAGTAATACTGATAATGATGATAATTACTATAATAATAATAATAATAATAATAATAATAATAATAATAATAACAATAATAAACTTTTTCTATTGTTATTATCTTTTTATCTTCATAGCTATAATTCAACAGTAACTGGGAAAGGTACATATTTTCGTGAGGAAGGTGATGGAGACCATATCATTCACAATTCTTCTTTAATATTTAAATACGTATTACAAAAGTACAGATAATAAATACAAAGTATGAGTTTGCCATGAAATACTATTACAATGTCGGTATGCACAAAGTAATGTTCACTCTGGCTAGCAAGCGTGCTTGGTGGGATTAATGAGTCAGGTTCTTGCTGGATATAATCTATATTTTGGGCCTCCGGCAATGCCAGTGCTGTTATGGTCGTGATTGCCTGAACTATTGTTGGCAATGAGGTCTTTTGCGTGGTGTTGATCTCAGGTCTTTCTTGTTGTATGAAAAGCTCTTCCATTGTCCTGAGACGCCTGCTGTCAGGGCCACAGCCAATGAAGTTGATATTCTTTACTATATACTATATGTTCTTGTACCCTTTTTCCATATCTTGGTACAAGAACAAATGCCCTGATAATGCCCACACCCCAACAAAAACTTTACTATATGCTATATGTTCTTGTACCCTTTTTCCATATCTTGGTACAAGAACAAATGCCCTGATAATGCCCACACCCCAACAAAAATAAATCTCTACTATAAAGGCGTTATGAGCTCAAACTACCAAAAAGACAAAAAGACCATGAGAAATATAACAAAAAACAAAGTTTCTGCCATAGCACAAGATATCGAAATTAACCTCATAATTTATTACCAATCAGCAAAAACATGAGACTTAATGATGAAAAACAACTGTGCCCCTGACATGCAAAGTAATTTAAAGAAGACCAACATAATACACTGATATAAATGCCCCGTCTAGGAATGTCCAGGCACCTATATCGGGATGACGCTAATGCGTCTATCAAAAGATTATCTTGCCACGTGCAACTGGGTGCAATAAAAATGCATTGCCTCCAAGCCCAAAACCACAACATTAAAAGGAAGCATATAGTAAAGAATATTTACCATTATTGGCCATGCCCCTGACAGCAGGCGCCTCAGGATAAGGGAAGCTCTTTTCAAACAACAAGAAAGACATGACCTCAACATTACGAAGAGAGGACCTTCTTGCTAACATATAAAAGGTCCATCACCAACAATAGTTCAGGAAATTACAACCATAACAGGACTGGCATTGGCGAAGGCCGAAACATAGACTATCTCCAGCGAGAACCTGACTCATTAACCCTACCAAGCATGCTGGCTAGCCAGAGGCAATTACCACCCAGGAATAAACGTCACCACCCTCGGGTGGTCCCTGACCAATAAGGATGGAAAGTCAAAGCAGGACTCCGTATATAAGCTCTTACAAACATACCCTGCTTTATAGTTTACTCAGGATAATGAACAGAAAAAAGCTTTTCCCTGCTTGAAACCTGTTGGGTCGAAGATTTCTCATACTTAAATCTAGTAATTTGGAATGAATTTTACATACATGAACATTACTTTGTGCACACCGACATTGTGATATTATTTCACAACAAAGACATTGTACTTGTTATCTGTACTTTAGTAATATGTAGTGATATATAAAAGAAGAATGGTGAATGATCACTTTTCTCATGAAAATAAGACCCTTTCCCAGTTACTGGCTGATTATAGCAATAAAGAAAAACAAGATAAGAAGAACAATAGAAAAAGTTAATTGCAAAATTAACGCCACTGAGGCAGCAATCAATTTAAATAAAACCTTTTTAAATGAGGGTCTACTCCCGAAAATAATAATAATAATAATAATAATAATAATAATAATAATAATAATAATAATAATAATAATAATAATAATAATGGATATTATAACAATAATAATAATAATAATAATAATAATAATAATAATAATAATAATAATAATAATAATTGTTTTGAAATCTTTTAGAGATTCCGAACAATTTGCTATTTTTTTTTCTTCAGAGAAAAGATGGAAAGGAACCAAAACTTAAACAACGAGTATTTTTATATTTGAAATAACTTTATAATTGATTATTTGGAAAGAAAAAGATTCACAACCATTTATATTTAGTGCTCCTATAAATTTATTATTATCTGTCAAAAAATAACTTAAAATTTCAACATAAGCAATTTAAGCATTTTACTCTAACCTTAGCCTTAATAAACTCTTATAGATTTAAACTTGTGTGACTAACCAAAACTTATACCTACAACATGTGTTTGCTGTATATCAACTGCTACCTTCCTACAATCTGCAACAACAATAACTATTAATCTTTCACTCACTGTTTTGTTCAGGATTTCATTTCCATACCTGCATTGTTAATTATCAAATTAACCTGGACCCTCCTTGTTACACAGATTGAATTCGTTTTTGTCCTCACCTTAGCGTAAATTATCTTTTGCCTGCCCTGGTGTTCAGCCCTTAGAGAATTCCCGCTAGATCGTTCAGCTGTGATGTCTAAACCTCCGACTCCTGCTCTTCTAAAACCCATGTCCTCTATCCTGATGTCCTCTGTTAAACGGTCTCATATTCATACCTCTCACTGACATTTGAATTAAACTCCTACCCTCTTCGAGATGCATAACTCATCCAGCCAAGAGCTTATATACCCATATTATCCTTTGTAAATGTTATTGCCCTGGCCTTTGCCCATCCAAGACTTGTACAGACTCATAACCTGTCCTCGAGTAGAGGGATTAAACACCTGCCTTACTGCTCTTTTTATTTATGAATAGATTAACATTTATCATCTGCATTTCCCTTTATCTCTCTCGTCACGTAGCTAAATCTTAAGACCTCTCACCTCTTGGCAGAATCTATCTTAGTGTTCAGTTTATTTCCCAGAACTTCCACCCTTTGGATCCTCCTAGCCAATGACAAACCTTGAAGGTGAGCCTCACAGCTCCTTGCAAATCTCCATGTGGATGAATTCCGCCCCGCCAATTCTACTCCTATGTAACCCGTAAAGGAAAATGACCTTCCTTAACACCGAGAACTTGTGATGGGTGACACCCAGAAGTTCAAGTGTACTGGTGGTAGATCAGATTGAGGCCAGAGTTCATCCTACAAACCCTCGCTGTACCCAAGCCCAACTCAATTCTGGACACAACGTGTTTTTTTCTGACTACTCCCTCCTTACTGATCCAGATTCTCAAAAAGTTTTTTCCTTGTGTGAATTGTTCCTGTTGTCAGTGTAAAATAAAATTTTATAAATAAAAAGACAAGATGAAACTAAAGTAACGTGTTATTGTTATAATCCTTGTACAGAAGACGGGGACAAAAGTAAACTAAAAACTAAGTATTTTAATAAGATTTAGTAGAGGTAATATCCATATATAACTACGTTAACGCCCATGGCCCTTCGATCTTAGTTTTTCGCAAACCCCTTACTGATTTATCAATATCCCGTAGACTTGGGTTTTATAGACGAACCTCGTATATTATGTGTGGGGAATTGTGTGCAATCTAGGCCCATTGATCAGAAAAAGAATGTATCCTCTCAACCAAATGAAAGTTGGTCCTAAGGTCGTGACTGCTCCAGACATTTTTACCACGATATTAATAATAATAATAATAATAATAATAATAATAATAATAATAATAATAATAATAATAATAATAATTATTATTATTATTATTATTATCATGAACCATAGTTTTCTAAATAGCACTCAATCTCCTTCCCAATACTTTCACCCAGTTTTCGTCTCTCCAAGGAAGGTTTAAAGATATTTCTTAAGAGCTGTAAAGGAATGTGGATGCAAGATTACCTCAGGATTATTCATTTATATTGTTTCTCAAATTTAACTTTTAAGATGTAAACGAGTAATCTGAAATAATCGTGTACAGAAGAAGAAAGAATACGAAGAGGAAATCAATTTGTGAGAAATGGTTTTCTTAATACGACAGGACGGCTGCCAGATGGTCATTGTCACTTTTTGAAAAAAAGAATGAAGGGCTAGAAGAGGCCTATGATTATTGCTAACTAAATAAGAAGGGCAGCTGGAAATATTCCGTTAACAAGACATATGAAGTGATTATATATAGTCATTGTATTGCCCTGAACTTTGCCCTTGCAAGTGGGGCATAACAACAATTAGAATAGCGCCAACATATCCCTGCGTATCGTAAGAGGTGACTAAAAGGGACGGGACGATGGAACTGGGAACCACCACTCCTGTAATTTTGTTCCCGAGAGATATCAAAGAAGAGGAGCTTGGAAAGAGTGACTGCTCCTCGGACTCTAGTGTTGGGGTGTCTGAGCTCGCGTGGATGTAGCTCGATAGAGTAAAAGATGTGAGACTGGAAATATGTTTAGAAATAGAAGGATGGATATATGGGCTGTGTGTGTGAGACAAACATAAAAGGGAAGGGTGAAGTGAAGGGACTGGTAGAATGTCTCGGATTGAAAGGGCAAGAGCAACAGAGGGTGGGGCTTTATTGCTGAGGGAATCGTTGATAGGTAAAGTAGTGGAGTGGAAATTGAAATCATCTAGGTAAATGTGGGTAAGGGTTAGGTTGGGCTTTTATTTGTTTGTATAGGACACGTTCTGAGAAAAGTGAAGGAGAGCTGTTTGAATTCTCGAATGAATTAACTAGATGTGTAGAAGGACTGTGTAGAAGGATTCATGTAGGTGTGATGGTTGACTTGAATGCTAAAGTGGGTGTTGGGGTGTTACGACTTTTCATCACTCGTCATTTAATCACACGACATTTAATCACGAGACAATTAACCACTTATTATTTAATTTCTCGTCTTTACATCACTAAGACAATTCATCATTCGATAATTAATCACCTCGACAGTTAACCATTGCTCAATTCACCTTACAACAGTTAATCACCTCCACGGTCACAACCTTGGGGGAAATATAGAATTTAAAGGGGGCTCCTCACTCAGATCAGTAAGATAAGGTGATTGTACAAAAAATGATGATAAAGCATTTCAAATTGCTGGAAATGTTTACTTTTTTATTTTTGAAAAAAAATTTAATCGTTTTAATTGTTTTCTTTATTATGACTTTGGAAGTAGGCTACTACTACGGGAAAGTTTTATTTTATCATTTTTTTTACTTTATTGTCTATCTAATTTTTCTAGCCGGGTTATTCAAGGCTATCTCCTATTTGTGTGTATGATTCCTTAATTTTTCCATGAGGGTTTTCATTTGTAAACTGAATAAAAAGAAACAAAGTGTGTGTGTATAGTGAGTGTTTGTGTGAGAGAAATAAGGGTTGTGGATGGACAGGTATTCTTGCCAGGTATCCCTATTAGCCTGAGGGCTTAATCTGCTCCTTCGTGTCCCATCCAAACTTATTCCATATCCGTCACTATATCGAATGGCCTACTTATGCTGACTTCTTTCCAAAATGACCAGGCCTGTATTTGAGACGGCCTTGGTCAGCATCACTTGGGTGTCCAAACATTCTCTGCAATCAAAGTTTTGAGTACTGGAACTTGTTTTTTGTATTTCATTTTTATTCTTTTCATTTATTTATCTTTGTTTATTTCATGGTATAACATTAAAACCTTGTTAGATATACCCAGCTTTTATCTATAATTCAGAGTACAATTAGAACTGAAGAATAACAATATAAACGATAGTAGTAAAATAGTCCTAAACAAAGGTGCATCGATAAAGTAAAGTTAATCCAATGACAGGTTAAAAGAGGAGACAAACAACAATTAGGAGATTAAAATGATTGACATATACACTTACTATTTTTTTTTTCTTCTTTAGAATGTCTTAATTTAATGATGTTTTTTATTATATTAGATGGTAAATTTTCCTTGTGTTTTTTTTAAGTAGATTTAACAAAAAATATATTTTCTTCTCGTTTCAGTTCCTAATCAAATTTCCCTGCTAATTGTAAAAACTAGAAAAAAAATGAGTGATAAAGAGTCAAGATGCTGAAATGTAATAATGATGAAAAGTCAAGTGATGAAACTTATTTGGTGATAAAATTTCAGGTGATGAATTGTACGATGATTATATCACGTATGATTAAATATTGTATGAGGAAATGTCATGTGATTAATTGGCAGGTGATGAAATGTCACCTAACCGGTGTGGGAGAGGTAGAAGGTATCAGAGGGAAGTATGGTGTACCAAGTGAAAATGAGAGTGGTGAGAGACTGGTAGATATGTGTTTTGAGAATGATCTGGTTAATAAGTTGTAGTTTTTTTTTTCTTCAAAAAGAAAGATAAAAACAAGTATACATGGGTAAGAGTGGCAAATGGAAGTGTGGTAAAAAGAACATTAATGGATTATGTGTTGATAGCTAGAAGGATGTTTGAAAGATTGAAAGATGTGTAC
This sequence comes from Palaemon carinicauda, assembly GCF_036898095.1. Classification (NCBI taxonomy): domain Eukaryota; kingdom Metazoa; phylum Arthropoda; class Malacostraca; order Decapoda; family Palaemonidae; genus Palaemon; species Palaemon carinicauda. Next base: position 77,571,357 of record NC_090730.1, on the reverse strand, counting down.
ATGTTTAAGATTATGGCTAACGGTATGTCTGATAATTTCTTGGTTGAAGAAAAATTAGTTGCGGCAAAAGAGTGGGGGGAATAGAGTGGGAAGATATAAAAAGGAGGTAGTGAATGTTGAAGAGTTATTAGAGCAGAGGTAAAAAGTGAATATCAAGAAAGGTTGGAAGTGGCATATGATAGAGTGAAAGTGAGAGAAACTGGTAATTTAGAGGAGGAGTGGAAGTTAGTTAAAGAAAATATTTGGGGGGATTGCAAGTGATGTGTGTGGCAAGAGGGTTGTTGGAGGCAGCATGAGGAAGGGTAGTGAATGTTGGAATGAAGGAGTAAAAGTAAAAGTGGGAGAGAAAAGGAGGGCATTTGAAGAACGGCTGCAAAGTAATAGTGTAGAGAAGACTGAAGGATATAGAGAGAAAAATGTGGCAGTAAAATGTAAGGTAGTTGATGCAAAGAAGGTGGTTGACTGGAAGTGCGGTAAGGGATTGAGTCGTTCATTTGAAGAGAATAAGAAGTTTTGGAAAGAACTGAGGAGAGAAAGGAAGGGTGGTTCGAAAATTGAGGGGACAGTGAAAGATAGAAATGGAAGATTCTTGAAAGGAGAGGGGGCATGGAGATGGTAGGTGGAATATTTTGAAAGATTACTGAATGTTAAGGATAACAGGGAGGTAGATATAATTGCTGTTGCAGGTGTTGAGGTACCAGTGATGAGAGATGAGAATGAGAGAGACATTACAAGAGTGGAAGTGAAGAGAGCACTAGATGAAATGAGAATAGGAAAAGCACCTGCTATGGATGGTGTAAGGACTGAGATGTTAATGGAAGGTGGTTTGACTGTACTTGAATGGTTGGTGGGATTGCTTATTACGTGTTTTATGTTGTCAATGGTACCAGTGGGTTAGGCTTATGCGTGTATTGTACCACTATATAAAGGTAAGGGAGATGTGCATGAGTTGTAATTAGAGTGGTGGAAGGTTGAAGCAAGTAGTGGAGAGTTTCTACATAGGCAGTAAAGTTTGTATTAGGATAGGAAATGAAGTGAGTGAGTTGTTTCCAGTGAAATTGGGGCTGAGATAGGGATATGTGATGTCACCATGGTTGTTTAATTTGTTTATTAATGAGAGAGGTGATTGCTCGAGTGCTTGGCCGAAGATGGAAACTGATAAACGAGAGTAATCATGAGTGGGAGGTAAATCAGTTGTTTTTAGCGGATGATACTGTACTGGTTGCAGATCCGAAGGAGAAGCTTGGTCGATTAGCGACAGAGTTTGGAAAGGTATTTGAGAAAAGGAAGTGGAGAGCTAATGTGGGTAATAGTAAGGTTATAAGATGCACGAGAAGGAAGGGTAGTGCTATGGTAAATTTCATCTTGAATGGAGAGTTACCTGAGGGAGTAGATCAGTTTATGTCACCATGATTGTTCAATTTGTTTATAATGGGAGAGGTGATTGCTCGAGTGCTTGGTCGAAGATGGAAACTGATAGACGAGAGTAATCATGAGTGAGAGGTAAATCAGTTGTTTTTAGCGGATGATACTGTACTGGTTGCAGACCCGAAGGAGAAGCTTGGTCGATTAGTGACAGAGTTTGGAAAGGTATGTGAGAAAAGGAAGTGGAGAGTTAATGTGGGTAATAGTAAGGTTATGAGATGCATGAGAAGGAAGGGTGGTGCTATGTTAAATATCATCTTGAATGGAGAGTTACGTGAGGAAGTAGATCAGTTTATGTACTTGGGGTGTGTTATTACATTAATGGTGGATTAAAACCAGATGTATGCCAGAGTGAATGAAGGAGGTAAAGTGTTGTGGACAGTGAAGGGAGTGGTAAACAATAGGCGGTTGGTAATGAATGTAAAAAAAAAAAAAAAAAAAAAAGTTCTGTAAGAGAAAATGATTGTACCAACTGTGATGTATGGATCAGAGTTGTGGGGAATGAAAGTGATGGAGGGTCAGAAATTGAATGTGTTCGAGATGAAGTGTCTGAATAGTATGGCTGGAGTATCTCGATTAGATAGGGTTAGGAACGAAGTAGTGAGGGTGAGAATGGTTGTAACAAATGACTTAGCAGCTAGAGTACATATGAATGTGTTGAGGTGGTTTGGCCATGAAGGAGCAAAGAGAGGAAAAGTCCCCTTTTGTTCTATTTTTTTATATCGACTACCCGCAAAATTGAGGGAAGTGTTTTGATAAATAGATAGGTATTGTATAAAACAGCTAATCAAACTAAATGACGGGTTAACATATTTTCATGCTAGTGAGTACATAATTCATATTTCTGTCCGACATTTATAACTAATCTTGACAGTTATTTGAATAAAACTAGTGTCAAATTTTTTGTTTTGACATACTTTCTAATTTTAAAAACCAAAAAATACAAGTATGAATTTTTTTATATAGTGACTCACTGGCTTGACTATCAATCACAAGTAATGTAAGATATCCAGAGAAAGAAAATTCATTTATGATCAACGCATTTAATTAAAATTGGTCAGCTGTATCATCGGTGTAAATATTGGCTCAATAGCATCTCGGTAGACTTGAGTGAAAGATTTTCACTAACACAACTCCACTTATATCAACCGAGCGATAAAACCATAATGTCATCTCCAACTCTCGTCAATCAAAATATCTGAGAGCATTTAAGAGCATGGTCTTTTTATGGGTCTTTCTGTCTACCTCCTTATGACTCTTTGACATTGAGGTGTGACGGTGCCGAGAGAGGTTTGTTAACTCAAAGGCAGGAAGAAATCAACTGAGTTGTTTATTAAGGAACACTCTCCTTTATATACAAAACCTCAAGGCATCAGGACATAACCTGTTCGAGAGACAGACAATGTTACAGAGCAAAACGGAGACATGATCATTCAGGTTCTTTTTAGTGCTAGGGAAGAGCGCAGATACAAGCATAACATATACAAAATAATTATGTACAATTGTGTGACACACGGTTGGTACATGGCTCCCCCCCCCTAAAAATGACATACTGTACATGTTAAATAGGGCGCCCTGATCTAGAGAGGCGAACTGTAGGCGGGTCATCTGGCAGAAGATAATCAGGTTTTAGACGATCAATGGAGACCCAGTCTTCTTTGCCCCGAATGTTTAGGAGGAATGCTTTCGGACTGCGTCGGATCACAAGGAAAGGGCCCGTGTAAGGGGGCATTAGTGGTGGCTTGCTGGTGTCGTTGCGCAGGAAGACGTGCGTTGCAGAGTGCAAGTCTGTTGGTATGTGATGCTTTGCTGGGGGCTTGTAAGTCTGGCGGCACGGAGTAAATTTTCCCACGACGTGACGTATGCGCTGGAGATCGTCGGAGGAGGTTGTAGAAGGAAAAAATTCGGCAGGGACGACCAACGGGTCGCCATACACCATTTCAGCTGCCGAGACGTCGAGGGCGTCTTTAGGAGTGGTCCTTAGTCCCAGGAGGACCCAGGGAAGCTGAGTAAACCAGTTGCAATCCTTGCAGCGGGACATCAAAGCTGCTTTGAGGGTACGATGAAAACGTTCAACCATTCCATTGGCAGCGGGGTTGTAGGCCGTTGTCTGATGTAGGGTGATGCCCAGGAGATTCGCTAATGACGTCCACAATTGAGAGGTGAAAGTGGTTCCCCTGTCAGAAGTAATATGCTCAGGGATACCGAATCTTGAAATCCATCCAGAGAGTAAGGCAGATGTACATGAGGCGGACGTTGCAGTTTCCATGGGAATGGCTTCAGGCCAACGAGTGGAGCGGTCGATGACGGTAAACAGGTAACGATGTCCTTTTGATGTGGGTAGGGGGCCTACAACGTCGACGTGAATGTGTGCGAAACGACGCTGAGGTTGAGGAAAGGTGCTCACTCCTGAATCAGTGTGTCGATGTACTTTGGAAGTTTGGCAAGAAGTACAGGCGCGGACCCAATCCTTAGCATCCTTAGAAATGCCGTGCCAAATTAACTTTGCCTTCAGCAGCTGTGCAGTAGAACGGCATGAGGGATGTGAAAGGCCGTGAATGAAATCAAACACCTGTCGGCGCATGGGAGCAGGAATCCAAGGTCGCGGTCTACCAGTACTGACGTCACAGAGGAGGGTGGTGTTGGAGTCGTTGAGGGGAAAGTCTTCCCAACGGAGGGACGTGCAGGATGTCCTACAAGCTTGATACTCTGGATCCTGTCGTTGGGCTTCAGCCAGGGCATTGTAATCCAATCCCAGTTGAATGGCAGCCAACGTGTTTCTTGACAGGGCATCGGCAACGGGATTCATTTTCCCAGGGACGTATTGGAGGGTGCAATTGTATTCAGCCACGGCGGAGAGATGTCGGCGTTGACGGCCGGACCAGGCGTCAGACTGTCGAGTGAAAGCATGCACCAGAGGCATGTGGTCTGTGCGAATGACGAAGGGCGTACCTTCTAAGAAATGGCGAAAGTGACGGACAGCCAAGTGCACTGGCAGCAATTCTCGATCGAAGGTAGAATAACCCGATTCTGCCTTGGACAGTTTTCTGCTGAAGAAGGCCAATGGGCGGGGTGAGCCTTTGACCACCTGCTCGAGTATTGCACCAATAGCGACGTCGCTGGCATAGGTGGAGAGAAGGAGAGGGGCGTGTGGGATAGGAAAAGTGAGAGCCGCAGCAGTTGATAGGGCCTTCTTTGCATTGCAGAAGGCTGCTTCTTGAAGGGGACCCCACTTCAGGTCCTTCGGCTTGCCCTTGAGGGAGGCGTAGAGGGGAGCAAGAGTGGCGGCAATGGCTCGCAGAAAACGGTGATAATAGTTGATCATGCCCAAGAATTCCGGCAGAGCTTTGACGGTCGAGGCCACGGGGAAGTTCTGAACGGCTGCTACCTTCTCAGGGAGGGGGTGGACACCTTCAGGAGTGATGCGGTGCCCTAAGAACGACACTTCGTTGGCGCCAAAGGTACACTTGTCGTACCGGACTACAAGGCCGTTTTGTTGCAGGCGGTCGAGCACGATGCGCAGGTGACGGAGGTGTTCCTCTTTTGAGGAGGAGAACACAAGTATGTCGTCCACATAACATACACAGAAAGGGAGGTCCCCTAAGATGCCATCCATGAGACGTTGAAACGTGGCCCCAGCATTACGAAGGCCAAAACAGGAATAATTGAAGGTGTATGTACCAAACGGAGTGGTGATGGCAGTCTTGGGGATGTCTTCTGGGTTCATAGGCACCTGATAATACCCCTTCAGGAGATCGAGCGTAGAGAAAACCTTTGCTTTGTGCAGGTAGGAGGTCACGTCGGCAATGTTTGGGAGGGGGTAGTGATCCGGTTCTGTTTGCTTGTACAGGCGCCTGTAATCCCCGCACGGACGGAGGGAGCCGTCTTTCTTCAGAACGATGTGTAAGGGTGACGACCATGGGCTGGAGGCCTTTTGGCAAAGGCCCATTTCCTCCATTTCGGCGAACGTCTGTTTGGTGGCTGCCAATCGTTCCGGTGCCAGACGTCTGAATTTTGCGAAGACTGGGGGTCCCGTCGTCTTGATATGGTGATAAATACCGTGCTTGGCAGGAACCGTGGGTGTTTGGCGAAGTTCTGGACGGAAAACTTCCGGGTACGACGTGAGGAGGTGGGCGTAGGCATCCGTGGGTGCGCTAATGTGGAGAGCAAGGTTAGAGGGGGCGGGTTGAAGAGGTGTTGACAAGTACGAGTCTGCGTTGACCAATCGTCGGTGGGCGACATCGACCAGAAGGTGGAAATGAGAGAGGAAATCCGCACTGAGGATTGGCATGGTGACGTCAGCAACGAGAAACTTCCAATTGAATTTACCGTTTCCGAACGATAATGTGAGATTCTCGTAACAGTAGGTGGGTATCGCAGATCCGTTGGCAGCTACCAAGCGGACGTCGGCAGATGTAGACAGACTACGTCGTGTCTTGAAGAGTTTCCTTGGCAAAAGAGAACGACAAGCACCCGTGTCTACCAAAAGTCGCCCGCCCATTCCTGCATCCTTTAAAAAGAAAAGATTAGAAACACGGGAGGCCACCGCCACGAGCGATGGCCTACTTACACGTTTTTTGGCCACTGACAATCCTCAGCACATTTCTTCACAGTTGCCCCGAATTGGAAGTGGTAGTAGCAAAACTGCGGCGGATGGGTGGTAGTAAGTGGCTGTAGAAGTCGTTTGTTGGGGCGCAAGCGATTGGTGGGTGGTAGGCGGCTTTGTCTCTGCTTTGGCACGTCACGGTGTGGGCGTGTATGTCCTACGGCATTCATGTCAGCATCAGTTGATGTTGAATAGGCATCCTCTTCGTCAGGGGTGGAGGCGTTGATGGAGGTCTTGAAGTGGCTGTCCATAAGGGCGTCGGCTTTGGTCATCAAGTCCTTTATGGGTAAACTATCGACATCGGGTATGGCAGCGCGTATAGGTCCAGGTAAACGGCGTATCCAAAGGGCACGAAGTAGGTTCACCTCACCAGGAGAGCCGTCTGCGGCAGGTTGTAGGCGAGCGATACTGGTCATTTCCCTGAGGGCAAGCAAAGCCCTTTGGTCCCCCAACGGTTGTTGCGAGAGCTGAAAAAGCTTTGCTACACAGGCGGCTGGCGACGGCGAGTACTGCTGCAGAAGGTATGTTTTGAGGGCGTCATACGCTATTGGGGTGTCTCCTTGTTCACAAAGCCAGTCGGATATTTCCGGGAAGGTGTCCTCGGGTATCGCCGCGAGAACATAATCTACTTTGGTGGTTGAGCGAGTCACGCCGTTGATGCGAAATTGGACTTCTGCGCGCTGAAATCAAGCAAATGCCTCTCCGCTGGCGAACGGTGAAAGTTTCAATGGGGCGGCCGCAGCCCCAACTGCTGTAGTAGAATCCGTCATAGTACCAAAGATGGAGGGGCGAGGGAGGTGGGGGTGGAAGGCAGTGGGAGCGAGTCGACTTCCGGGGTCACCAATGTGACGGTACCGAGAGAGGGTTGTGAACTCAAAGGCAGGAAGCAATCAACTGAGTTGTTTATTAAGGAACACTCTCCTTTATATACAAAACCTCAAGGCAACAGGACATAACCTGTTTGAGAGACAGACAATGTTACAGAGCAAAACGGAGACATGATCATTCAGGTTCTTTTTAGTGCGAGGGAAGAGACCAGATACAAGCATAATATATACAAAATAATTATGTACAATTGTGTGACACACGGTTGGTAAAGAGGTTTCTGATTTCCATCTTGTGATTAGGACACCTTTATTGCTCTTGGAAACCAAAAGTGGTAGTTTAAGTGTAGAAACTTTTAAATCAAATGATGCTGAATAGTTACGGAATTTCTGAATCAAATACATCTAAAAGTCTTGAAGAAATTAATTTGGCGTTAAGATGTTCCTCAGCAAGCGGGCAATTCACAAACTTACTGCAAATTATTATTCTTGGTATTATCATTTTTGAGATGGCTATTTATTTACATGAGGTAAATTTGAGGTTTTTAGCTATAAAAAATCATTTTTGCCGTTATAAAAAATTACAGTTGTACGCGAGTGCACACACACATATATATATATATATATATATATATATATATATATATATATATATATATATATATATATATATATATATATATATATATATATATATACATATATTGTTACAAGCCCTAATTACCGACGAGACCTGATGTCGTAAAATTAGAGGAAGCCCCAAAATGTGCAATGTCAAAATTGAACTTGAAAGGAAAAAGTAACTAAAGGCTTGCAAACATCATAAAGATTTATTATATAATTATAATTTAAATAATACTTATAGGACTTAATTCTCAAACTGAATACTCAAAACCTAATGTGTTGACTAATTAAAACCAATGATCTTAAATTAAACCTAGAGCAAAACACAAACGTAACACAAATAAGAAACATGAGGAATGGTGTGTGAATATTCGTATACCAACAAATACATGAATAAATCAACACTCGTAAATAATTATTACAAAGTTATAAATAAATCCAACACTCAAGCAAATAACATATTACAAAATATACTCAAGAGGCAGGTGCTGTATAAGTCCGTGAAGTACAAAAAGTTAATCCTCCGCCGAGTACAAAACCAAGAACAGAACTAAAGATATGAAAAATTTATGTAACAAACATAACCTTCGATGAAGAAACTATGGTGGCGTGACGGGTACTTCAGCCAATCACAAGCGTAGTAAGTCGAGCGGCGAGGTGAAGAAACTACGATCGTTAAAAATCGTAACCAGGCCGGCAACGTAAGCGGTAGTTGAAGAGCGTTAAAACAGTAATCATACCAGAGTCATGAGAAATATGTGTGTATATATATATATATATATATATATATATATATATATATATATATATATATATATATATATATATATATATATATATATATATATATATATATATATATATGTAATTACATGTATTCATCCATATACCTTTTGCCATCTAGAAGGGAAGCTTTATGCTTCATGTTCAAACCATTGATACTACTGGTATCCTGTCTCTTTATCAACGAAGGGGACAAGAGTTAATGCTTTTTTTCACTACTCCGTACATTAAGAAAGGGCTGTGGTATCCTATTTGAGCCGTCTTGCCTTGCAATCTGTTGGACGGGAATTCAAGATCCACCCAAGCTCCATAGTTTCTAGTAGTGTCTACAACCTCATCATTCCTGTATTGGTGTGAGGTCTCTTGTTCTACCTTCTGAGCAGTATCACACTGCCTGGCCCTCCCTGACCCTAGCTTGTTGAAGATGGACTTAAGCGTTGATTACATGTATTCATGGTTAGCTTCTAGGACATTGTCCTGTCCCTTACAACTACCATTTATGAGCGACTTTTAATGGCCTAGGCCCTAATACATTTTCCTTTTCTGTTTCATGTGAAACATTTATATGGTTTTCATTCTAGTTCTTGTAAATATCACCACAAATGCATTATAAAATGAATATATTATTATTTCGTTGCAACCTGTACAAGTAAATGGATCTTAAGTAAAATTACACGAATATATCCTTACGTAATGCATAAGAAACATGAACCCACATCATAGTTTACGAATGTTGTCTTTTAAACTGTTAATTGGTTTGGAAGTTATATTGTATTAAAAAGAGAACATACTTGAATTTTGGCCAAATTTACTTAGAATTAAATTTCCCTTCTGAAATACTACCACAACGTAAAAAGTATGCACTTTTATTATATAATGGGTACCTTTGATTTAAGCAATTTAAGTTTTTTGTCGTTTTGGAACACTTTAAAATAATGAATCCTTAATTTGAAGAAAAAAAATACAAATTTTGAAGTTTTGGAGCTTAAAAACGTAAGTAAAAAAAAAAGAAAAACGATAAAATATCTCCAAATGTTGAATAATCTTTTTTCTGCAGTCATATCTGACCTTTCAGAGTTTTTTTTTTTTTTACTTTATTATATATCTTGCTGTCGAGAAATGTTGCATATTTCACATTAGTAAAGAAATCTATCTGGCACTGCCTTTTTGTTCTTCCTGTTGGTGTATGTCAGAGAGAGAGAGAGAGAGAGAGAGAGAGAGAGAGAGAGAGAGAGAGAGAGAGAGAGAGAGAGAAATAGCTTTCTTAATTAGCCTTTGTTGCAGTAAAATTGTGTTATAAACATTAGTACAGGACCAGATTTAGTTTACATAAAGATAACGATATTCAAGTGTCATGGGCTAGTTGAAGACACGCACGCAAATACAAATACATGTACATACAGACTTACATATGTACATATATAAACATATACATACATACAATATGCACACATACACACATACTCACACATACATAAAGCCTAGCATACATATACAAATACATAAAGAAATACAAATATAAATGTTAATGCAAACATACACATGTTGTTGTTGGGGTATTAAAGCCAACACTTGTTGTTGGCACGGTCCATCAAACATACACACACATACATATGCACACACAAGTACATATGCATACATATATACAGATACAATAATTATATAGTATTATAGATGATAATACAGTAGTAGAAAAAAAAATGGTGATAGTAATAGTAATATTGACCTATATGGCTATTGATCATAAATTTGCAATAATGATGATTTAATTTTGCCTTTAAAAATATCAATAGAAGTGAGTGATTTGATATCATGTGGGAGGCTGTACCAGTGAGCCTGGACAGGGCGACAGTATGGTACTCTTAGGTTATGAGGTTGTCTTGTGTTAATACTATGTGACAGTGGATGGAATATGTTGATGGGATACACATGCAATGCTTCGAACATAAATAAACAGCTTTATAATTAAATGAGATCTGGTAATTTGAGCGGCTTATAGTCACAAAAGAGAGGGTTGGTATGCTCATATTTTGATTTGTATGACATTATCCCTAATACTTTTTTTTTTTTTTTTTGCAACAAACAATTGGTCTATAGGTGTTTTGAAAGTTCCTCTCCAAAGTGATGAACAATACAATATAACTGGATACACCGTAGAGTAATATATTAGTTTTAAGGATTCTTTAGTTACATTATTTCTAATTCTATATATTACACATGTGACTTTAGATATTCGAATAAAAGCTTGCTGTAAGTGAGCTTTCCAAGTTAGTTTTTCGTCAATTATTACACCTAGGAATTTGATGTGGTTCACTCGACTCAATGATTTATTATTGAATTGTACATCAATATTATTTTGAATTGAATGTTTGGGACTAGATATCATGTAGAATATATTTGAAATAGTCAGTGTTAATTTGTTGGCTGTAATCCAATTTGACATATTTATTAGTTCTTTATTTAGAATTACTGTAATATTTTTAATGTTGTGACCTTGTAGATATATTGTGGTATCATCTGAAACCAACAAAAACTTTATCTAGTAATGTATTATATCATTGACATATATTAAAAAGGGGATTGGTCCCAGAATAAACCCATGTGGAACACCCGACCTGACCGTACTGTGGGAAGAAGATTTGTTATTGTATACTGTAAATTGTGTTCTGGGGGATAAATAGCTTTCTAAAACGTTATTAGCTTTTCCACGTATGCCATTTATGCTTAGTTTGCGCAGCAAAATATGATGGAATATGGTATCAAAAGCCTTGCTTAGGTTACAAAACACTGTAATATAATGACTTTTCGTATCCAATGTATCATGAATACTTTGACAAAGTTGGTGAATAGCTAGTTCAGTAGAGTAATTGGATCTAAAGCCATACTGACAGTCAGTTAAAAGTTAAAATTTTGTAAAGTAGTCAATCAGTCTAGTAGGAATTAAGTTTTCAAATACTTTACTAATGCTTGAAAGGATAGAGACCGGCCTGTAATTGTTATAATTAGATTTTCCACCTCTGTAAAACATTTATTTATAATGAAATCATTAGTATATTCCTTAAGTATTTTTATATTGATGTCATCAAACCCCAGAGGCGTAACTTTTAGTTTATTTATTACATTCTTAACTTCTTGCTGTGTTGTAGGTTTAAGAAAAAATAAGGAAAGGACTGGCTCTGGAAGAAAGGACGCAAATGAAACTGGTGGTAGACCAATATCTGAAGATAATTTCCTTCCAATACTTGTGAAATAGTTATTAAATTCATCTGCAATATCGCTGTTATTAGATAGAGTTTTATGTGGGAGATTTATAGAAGTTGGCAAATTGGATCTAATAAGCCCCATTAAGTAATGTAAAGTTTTCCATATTTTCTTGAGTCACGTAATTGTTCACTAATTTTTTCTTTAAAGTAATTTTCTTTGGCTGTCCTTATTACTGATGTTGAGGTATTCCTATATCGTTTAAATATTGTTTCATAGGTAAGTGGCCATTTTGCGAATAAATTTTGTAACTTGTTGCGATATTTCATTGATTTTATTATACTGGGAGTTATATATTGTTTGCCAAAATGTTTTTCTTTAACACAAAATTATTTTATTGGGAAATCAATGTTGTATTATAGTCTCTTGAATGTGTCCATGTATAAATTTAATATATTTTCAGCAATGTCCTTATTAGTTTATCCTGAGTTCTACCTGAAATTTCTTAATTCTTCTTTGAAAGTTGCAATTTTATCACTGGTAATAATTCTCTTAGTTATATGCACATATGATGTATTGTTAAAGGCAAATGTTGAAAAAAGACCAAATACCGGGAAGAAGTCACTGATAGGTGAATGAAATATACCACTTTTGATGTAATTGTGAATGTCATTTGACCATATGTGGTCAATTAATGTTGCAGAGGTAGAGGTTACTCTAGTTGGCTTTAATTTGCTTTGAAAGAAGTTGTGAGAATGGAACATATTGATATATAATATTACATTTATATTAGTATTTAACAAGTTAACATTAAAATTTCCCGTCGAATAACATGGTAAATCAAGGCTGAATACATAATCTAAAATATATTCTATTGAATAAAAAAAAAATCATGGAGTGATACGTTAGGTGATCTGAAAAAAAAAAAAACCCTATCCTAGAATTAGAGGGCTTATTTTTTTTTTTTTTTTTTTTGAGGAACTCATTCAGGGTGTGGTAGTTTTAAACAGGCATCAGCAATCTTTTCTCCGTGAAACTTCTTATGTAGATATATAGCTAATCCTCCACATTGGGCCAATTTATTCTGAAAGTATGAACAGTAATTACTCTGATTATATAAATTACATATGCCATCACTTAGACAAGTTTCACATAGCCTGATAGCATCAAACATAACTGTAGGTTGGTTTAAACATTGGTCAAATAACGAGTCCAGGTGTTGAGTAACCCTACTTATTTTATAGGACAGTATTTTCAAAGTATTTTCAAGAAACTTTTCATATAAGTCCTCATTACAGTAAACTTAGTCACATGTTAGTTCTGGCAGTATCGGTTCACTTGATGGATCTATAACATTATTTTGCCTTTCTAATTCGCTAAAATCATATATCAATGTATTTGAAGTGCTAAGTGGGTAGTTGTCATTGCCCACAATTATCATATTAATAAAGTCTGTGTCATTTAGATTATGAAATGGTAAGTATTGGTTTATATTCATTATATAGTCCTTACTGTTATATTATACTGTGAATGTTCGAGTTATTTCTTCACGGCGCTTCGTAGACTTTTTTTCACCAGCCTACTCTGTTGGGAGAGAGAGAGAGAGAGAGAGAGAGAGAGAGAGAGAGAGAGAGAGAGAGAGAGAGAGAGAGAGAGAGAGAGAGAGAGAGAGAGAGAATTCTACTGTATTTCTATAGAACTATATTTCGACTTTCAACCACATAAACCTCTTAATGACCACGCAGAAATACTTACTTCTGAGTTAGCTGAGAGAAGGAATTTACGACTCTGTAACAGCAGAACTAATGTCTTTTCATTGAACATAAAATAAGCAAATAAGCAGCCTCCGATTCTAACAGCAAGTAATGGCCGAATTAGGAACTGGAAGAATGAAAGCATAGGTTTATGGATATTGGTAAATGAACCATGTAACGATATACATACTTACATCCATTGTGCAATGAATGACCTGGCGTGTGTTTAACCCTTCTCCTACGCTGTAGCAAAGCCGAGAAGCTTAATGGTCCCGTAAATTCTTCTTTTCGTGCCAATGCTGCAATGGCTCCAAGCCATGCATTCTGCAGCGAACACACTCCGAATACTTATGGATATTATGCTTGAAAAGACATTCTTGCTCATGCCAGCAGCCAATTTCACCAAGCCTCTCAGACGCTGTAATATCAGACCTGAGCGCTGGGTGGGAAAGACGAAAATGTCTTGAGTAAAGGCTGGCCTTTGCTATCGCATTTGTTTCCTTTTCACCAACATTCTTTTCATTTCTTCCAGAAAATAAGGCATTTCATTGTGAAACGAACTTACTAAAGGGGGTTGTTCTCGAAGAAAATCTCTTTACATGCGCGAATGCATTATCGCACATAACTGATAGAAGCGGCACCTCTTAATGCATTTTCAACGAAAGTAATGAAAGTCATTCGAGTTATTCTCGGTTGAAAGTGTTCTAAAATTGCAAGGTAAAAGACATGCAAAATAGCTTAACTATGTTGCAAGTTATGGCAAGGAAGAATTTCACTTTGGCCTTCTCCTTATGCAAAGAAAATACAAGTTATGAAGGATGAGGGAAACACAAACAACGGCTTACGTTTAGCTATGTACGCACAATTTTCCAAGAAACATTCTCTAGTGATTTGCTGGATCTTTTCCTTTCGTATTTTTTATCTCACCATAATTGCCATGGTTATCTTAATTTTTAAAGATACAGTTTTACTTCGATAATTCGAGTAATTCATAGATATTTAGTCTGCATTATGATTGCTCAAAATGTACAATATTCAACCTGACAGTTTTGCCTCATTAATGGAAGCATGAACTTGTGCCATAAGCTTATGATCTGTAAATCAACTTAAGCTAAAATGCTGGCGATATCAACAGGGCAACTTATACTTGTCACATTCCATGAATCACAACTTATCAAGCATTTGTGCTAGAAGGGTGAACTTGTTATTAAAATGTTTCTAATAAAATTTAGTTTTTAGGTATGAAGTATCTTTGTTTTTATTAACTTAATTCTCATGCTGTCTGGAGACATTGAGCGAAACCCGAGACCAGGACGTCCTAGATTTCGTCAATGACATCTGCTGAATTGCAATATTCGTAGTCTTCATGCAAAAATTCAAGACTCTACAGTTGCGGCCATACTGTAAGATATTCTTTTGCGCTACAAAACTTTGGTTTCTAATATGAGGCACTCTTCTTAGCGCCTTATAACTGGTTTTAACCCTGGATAGGTACGGTCCTCGGACACCCCTTTAAGGGTATACTCGGACGCGAACGACCCCGACGCCAAAAAAAATTCTTGAAAAATCAGTTTTTGCAGTAACCTCATTTTTTCTTTTGCCAAAAAAAACTTCAATGAATGCTTAAAACAACTGTATAGATAAATACTACTCATCTGCAGAAAAACTATTTATTATAAATATTTTAAAAAATTAAGTAGAAAAAAAAAGACCTGACATAAAAATTCATAAAAAAAAAGTTTATACATATATACACAAATCCTTTTAGGAATTGATTCTTGAATGTTTAGGACACATCTTGATGTATTTTGGATGAAGTCAGACCCATGGAGGTGAAGATCTGAAATGAGAAAAAAAGGGTAACTTTTTTTGGCCAAAAAAATTTGTCCAAATTTCATGAATTTTTTTGGGTACCCAAATGAAATAGGAAGTGGCTAATTTTTTTAGGGAATAAACATATGTTATCCTAAAATAGAAATATGTAAAAAAATCTTCATTATTTTGTAAATTACATTTATATCAGGGGCCATATCTAAAGGTAATTTTTTGAGTACTTAGAAATTCCGTAAAAAAATACATATATTTAATATATAATATGATATTTATGCAGGTAAAAATAAACCAAAATATCACAAATTCTATAGGGAACAAGAATATATATAGATAGGGCAGCTTACGCTTCGGATATGTCCACAAAATGGCCGCCAACCACACTGACTCAGACTCCCTAATCTGCCACTTGAAATGTAGGAAGGGTATGTCAATTTCAAGGTGTTATTTACTAATCTAATTATTATTGGATATGCATAAAAATTGTATGGTGGGTTGCTGGATAATTGTCGATTATTTAACGACTATAAAATTAAAATTCTGACCCAAAAAAATTTTTTTGAAGGGAAATAAAATCGAAAAAAAAAATGTAAAACAATATTTTAGCTAAAAAAATTTGATGATATTCAATCAAAAAAAAAGTAAACAAAATTTTCCGACAAATAAACATCTAGAGGAATCATTACTCTGTGATAGTTCCTTAGTACGTAGTAATTTTGAAAGAATTGGGAAAAAACGAAAAAATGGCAATCACCGGAAAATCGAACACATACCTATATATACGCCATATCTGGCTAAAAAAAAGATAGGCATGGGTAGCCAGATCATCTAGAAACACTTTCCAACACTATAAAAATATAAGTTTTGCGACACTACTTGCCAATTCCTTACGGTAACATGACTAAGCAAAAAAATGCAAAACAAATAAAAAGGGGCACTCGAGGAAAAATGGCTAACATTCTAATATACGGCATTTCAGAAAAAAAAAATTCAGCCACGTGCTAGGCAAACCATCAAGGCACATTTTCCGACAAATAAACATCTAAATGAATAATTACTCTGTGATAGTTCCTTAGTACGTAGTAATTTTGAAAGAAATGGGAAAAAACGAAAAAATGGCAATCACAGGAAAATCGAACACATACCTATATATACGCCATATCTGGCTAAAAAAAGAAGATAGGCATGGGTAGCCAGATCATCTAGAAACACTTTCCAACACTATAAAATTATAAGTTTTGCGACACTACTTGCCAATTCCTTACGGTAACATGACTAAGCAAAAAAATGCAAAACAAATAAAAAGGGGCACTCGTGGAAAAATGACCATTCTAATATACGGCATTTCAGAAAAAAAAATTTCAGCCACGTGCTAGGCAAACCATCAAGGCATATTTTCCGACAAATAAACATATAGATGAAATATTACTCTGTGATAGTTCCTTAGTACGTAGTAATTTTGAAAGAAATGGGAAAAAACGAAAAAATGGCAATCACAGGAAAATCGAACACATACTTATATATACGCCATATCTGGCTAAAAAAAAAATAGGCATGGGTAGCCAGATCATCTAGAAACACTTTCCAACACTATAAAAATATAAGTTTTGCGACACTACTTGCCAATTCCTTACGGTAACATGACTAAGCAAAAAAATGCAAAACAAATAATAAGGGGCACTCGCGGAAAAATGCCCAACATTCTAATATACGGCATCTCAGATAAAAAAAAAGACATGCACGTGTTAGCCCAACCATCAAGGCACACTTTCTAACACATAAACATGAAAAAAAAAATCAATAATATACGGCAATTCCTTACTACGTAGTAAATTTTTACAAATATTGAAAAAAAACAGAAATTGGCAACCGCAGTTAAATACCCAATATACCAATAACTACGTCGTATCTGACAAAAACAAAATCACGCATGGGTAGCCAGATCATCTAGACACACTTTCCAACACTAAAAAAGCAAAAGTTTTACGACACTATTTCGCAATATCTTACGGAAAAATGACTTGGCAAAAAAATGAAAAAAAATGAAAAAGGGACACTCGCGGTAAAATGCCCGACATTCTAATATACGACATCTCAGATAAAAAAAAAGACATGCACGTGTTAGCCCAACCATCAAGGCACACTTTCTAACACATAAACATGAAAAAAAAATGAATAATATACGGCAATTCCTTACTACGTAGTAATTTTTACAAATATTGAAAAAAAAACAGAAATTGGTAACCGCAGTTAAATACCCAATATACCAATAACTACGTCGATTCTGACAAAAACAAAGTCATGCATGGGTAGCCAGATCATCTAGACACACTTTCCAACACTAAACAAGCAAAAGTTTTACGACACTATTTGGCAATATCTTACGGAAAAATGACTTGGCAAAAAAATGAAAAAAAATGAAAAAGGGGCACTCGCGGTAAAATGGTCCTTGTGGTGATGAACGACATTTTAACTAAAAAAAAAAACATGCACATGGTAGCCAAACAATCCACCAAGACTTTCCACAACTGATAACCTATACAAGTTGCACCATTCTACGACAATTTCATAATACGTAATAACTTTGATAATTATGCAAACTACCCTAGAAGGGTAAACTCGGACGCGAACGACCCCGACGCGTCTCAGAAATCGGGGAAGGAGTACAGCTACAGCAATGCACATCTGGACACTACTAGAGCGTGTAGGGGAGACACCTCCTGCAGGTCGATCACCCACAAATTCAGTCACGGGGGTGAGTCACGTGAGAAAAACCTGTTTTTTTTTGACGCTCGGGGTCGCAAACGACCCACCGTACCTATCCAGGGTTAAGAAGCCAATACTTTCGAAACGGAATGCCATTGATATGGCCAGGGGAAAGGCAGTGTGTATTAGGACTGAGTACCATGCTTCTCCTGAAAGTGGATGTTATGAGGTACAGGTAGTAAAATTTTGTGGCTGGCATAACAATTTCTATTTATGTTTGATCTATCGTAATCCAGACATGGATGATTCTATCTTCGATTATCTTATTACCATAATGGCTTTGGTATAAGAGGATAGAAAGGACTCTTTTGTCTTTGTTGATGATTTTAACGGTTACATTATGTTTCCCCTACTGATTGAAAGGGCATAAGAGCTTTAGACTTTACCTCTGAATCAGGCTGTGAGCAAATCATATGTGAAACTACTTACAAGTTTGATAACTACTTGGACCTCGTATTCACCGACTCCCCTGGTGTTATAACAAGTAAGGTTGGTCCTCTAATTGGGACATCTAACCATCCTTTGATTTCATTAGTAGTGAAGAATGAGCAGCCTGTCCCTGATACATCATACTCATGTAAGATTTATATGAAATCTCAACTAGACTGGAATGGGATTTTGCATGATCTTTTGAGCTTGAACTGATCACAATTGTATGGCAGTGTTAATCCTGTTGTCCCTTTGAATGAGAATCTAGTCAACATAATTGATAGGCGTATCTCTTCTCGTGTGCTAGGTACCAAGTGAGGGACAAACCATGGTTAAATGATGATTGTAGACGTGCTTATTTGGTGAACTAGAAGGCTTATTATTTCTGGAAGGCTAACAGATCAGATTTGATTTTGAATAACCATACTCAGCTTAGAGCTTTTGCTCAGAGAGTTTATGCTTCGACTGAAAAGAAATACAATTTGACCATAAAAGATACTTTCCGGTACAACCCAGAAACATAAGTGGTGGATTACCCTTAAATCGGCTCTCTTTGGTGTAGATACAACAGTTCCTCCTTTAGTTAAAACATATGGTTCTGTCACTCACTGTCCAAAAGGAGAGGCCACCCTTTCGGCTGATGTGTGTGACAGTATACAGAGTAATGAGAAACTTGATCTTCTTCATTCCTGTTTTCCTAAGGCTAAACTAATTAGTTAGGTATTTTGATCTCGTAAAATTAAAGCCCTCCTGATGGACCTTGATGATTATGTAAGAGTTGACCAAAATGGTATTTTTCCTTAGATTGTTATAAAGACTGCAGATTTCTAAGTTCCGAAGCTATCTCTTATTTTGCACAAGTTAGCAAGAAGAGGGGGTTTTAGCACTTGCTGTAGAATTGGTAATGTTATTCCACTATGCAAATGTGTTTGTGGTAGCTTAAGTCCAACAGATTACCGCCCAATTTAATAACTCCCATATCATCTAAAGTTTTTAAACGTCTTTTGGTAAAATGTCTTAATAGGTTTGCTGGAGGTAAGCATCTGTTCCCTAGTTTGCAATTTGGTTTTCATAAAGTCCTTGGAGCATGTGATTCCCTTCTTATAATCTCCAATGCAATACAACAATCCCTTGATCATGGTCGGGAAGTTCATATAATTTACTTTGATTTTAGTGTTACCCTTGGCCATGTTAATCATGAGAGCCTATTTCTAAAGTCAAACAGTTGGAAGTGGGTAGGTTGTTTCTTAGCATCATGATTGAATTTTTAAGTAATAGATCGCAGAGCAGTTGTTGATGGGTACCATGATGAGTATAGGGATGTGGTATCTGGTGTTTCTCAGGGTAATGTTCCTGGCCCATTACTTTTCATACTATATACACGGGACATGTGGTTTGGCCTAGAAAACAAGCTTGTTACATATGCAGATGATGCTACTCTCTCTGCATCAAATCCATCTCTTAAAGGTAGATCTGGGCTTACTGAATCCCTTGAAAGTGATAAAGCTACAATCAGTGCATGGTGCAAGTTATGGGGCATTAAGTTGAATCATAACAAAACTCAAAGTATGATTGTAGGTAGGTCAAGAAGAGTGGCTTCTCAACATCCAGATCTCAGCACCGATAATATTTCGTTAACTCTGTTAGGTGTGATTCAGGACAGCAAATTTATATCTGAGAAACACATTAGGTCTGTGTTTCCTTTAATGAAACAAAAATAAAATGGCTTATTTGGGAATCTTTTAAAATTTTTGGAGATCAATCTATTTTCAAGAAGTGTTTTTTTTTTTTTTTTCATTCTATCATGTTTCGAATATTTTTCTCCCGTCTGGTCTTCAGCTCCAGATTCTCATCTTAATTTCATGGACAGGAACTTACGGTCCATTAAATTTCTTATTATTGATTATTATAATGATTGTTACTATTACTTACTTGGTAAGCTGTAACCATAGTTGGAAAAGCAAAATACTATAGGCTGAAGGTTCCCAACGGGGAAAATTACTCAATGAGGAAAGGAAATAAGGAAATACAATACAAGAGAAGTTTAAATCAAAAACATTGAAATCAATCTTTCATATATAAAATTTAAAATCTTCAAAACAACAACAAGAAGAGAAACATGAAAGAATAGCGTGCCCAAGTGTTTCCTTAAGCAAGAGAACTCTATCCCAAGATAGTGGAAGACCATAATACAGAGGCTATGACACTACCTAAGACTAGAGCACAATGGGTTGATTTTTGAAGTGTCCTTCGCCAAGAAGAGTTGCTTGCCATAGCGAAAGAGTCTCTTCTACCATTACCAAGAGAAGAGTAGCCACTTTACAATTACAGTGCAGTAGTTAGCCCCTTCAGCGAAGAATAATTATCTGATATTCTGTGTGTTGTCCGGTGTATGCGGTCAGAGGAGAATATGGATAGAATAGACCAAACTATTCAGTGTATGTGTAGGCAAAGGCAATATGAGACGTAACCAGGGAGCGGGATCTAATGTAGTACTATCTGGCCAGTCAAAAGATCCAAGAACTCTCAATCGGTATTAATCTCTGGCACCGTCGTTCAATTTATTCGTTATGCATGTTGCAAAAGATTTTTCATAATTCTGCTCATCTTTTACATTCAGATCTCCCCGGACAGTTCCATCCTGTTCGTAATATAAGGGCTGCAGCTAACTCTAATAGTCAGGCTTTCTTCATCCTGAGGCTTAATGGAATACAGTATTCAAGAAGTTTTATTCCAGCTGTGACCAAGTTGTGGAATGATTTCCCTAATCGGGTAGTTAAATCGGTGGAACTTCATTAGTTCAAATTATAATAATAATAATAATAATAATAATAATAATAATAATAATAATAATAATAATAATAATAATAATAATAATCTTATACATTTCCTTCGCCTCTAATGATTTTCCTTGAAAATC
>NC_090730.1:77540195-77545195 GCF_036898095.1 Palaemon carinicauda | reverse complement strand
TTACCTCTTTTGGTATACATACACTATTTAGTAAGATCTCTATGGTCTTGAAGGACCTCCTGGAATCTTCCTTTCGGTAATACCCACTATTATTTCAGGCATCCCCGGAGCAGAAGACTTCGGCTCGGGCCACACTGAAAGTGTGGGTTAGGGGATTTGCCCGGAATGTGAAATCCAAACAGCCTTACGTCCTGTCTGAAGACTACTGTGCAATGATCTACCCTAATGCCAAGTCTTCAGCCGCTGTGGCTAGGCATGTTGCGGCACCCATCATTGCCCACATTGATGCCACTATTGCGGGATTCATAGACCAGGAACAAGATCCGTTGGATGCCCCCGGAGATCTAGAAGACAATGTTGCCTCCATGAACTTGGACGTCGACCCTATGTTGTTAGATGATCCGGATGCAGGTAGGGTGGTAAGTGAGGCAGGTGTTACCGGCGCTGAGATTCCTATCCTCAGCCACCGCTCTTTCTTCTTCATCTGATCTCTCTTCTTTCCATGGTCTTTCTGGGGACCGTGATTCGTCTCACCGATCACCACCCGGTTCCCCCCAAAGATAAGTCTATATCTAGGACTTTGCCAAAAGCTCGTAAGCCCCACAAGGCTTCCCATAGTTCCGAGTCTAATACGAACACGTCATCTAAGGCTTCCGGCTCCTCCCTCTAAGTCTCACGACCCGGGAGTACAATCCGCCACTTCTGCCCCTAATCCGGGCCTTTCCGAATCAGCCATGCTTCGCATTGTGTCGGAGATGCAAGCTAAGTTGGTGTCGGAAATGCAGGCAAGATGGACACGATGTTCTCTAACATTGGTCAGAGACTTGGGGCATTAGAGCAGGGTGCTCGGAGCGAGTTCAAAGCTCTCTCATCCCGGATGCCTCTAAGCTTCCGCCGTTTACCAAGAATAACCTTGGCGCATGGCTCTTCATTCCCCATTTTCAGACGGGATGTTAACATTGGAAGGTCTTGGCACTCGTCCCCTAGAGGACTTTGAATTCTTTCCTCCTGGTCTCGCATTTCCATTTCATGGTTATGCCAGGCTTACCGAGGAAGCTCTGGTTCGGCTGGATAAGGTCCCCAAAGAGACTGTCATTTTCCCAAAGGAACAAGCCCAATCTGTTTGGGCTAGGTTTCTGAATGATATTGGTTGCACCAATACCATGTTGACGCCTCATAAAAGTTCGTTCACAATGTTCTTAATGGACAAGAATACCGTGACTCCATGCGTCAATAAGGTTGCAGAACTGGCTTTTCAATATGCTCTGGAGGAGAAGCCCTTGCCTCCCATCCGAGAGGTAGACCCGATCTCCCTCCTTCTTCCTTCAGGTAATGAGTGTTGGGACAATGTCCATACCACCTTTACTTCTGGCAAGCTAACAGCCGACTGTGCGTCGGTAATGTTTAGCGAACGGCTTCCCCGTCTCCCGGAATCCCTTATTAAACAGGAGTATGATTCCCGCATACGTGTTGGTCGAACTTTGAACTTGGCCACGTCTACGGAGTCTATAGCCTTAACTTATGATACTGAGAGTATCTTTAAGTCTCTCAATAAGGCTACTTTGCAGTCGTTATATTTCGATCTATATGACTTTGCTATTGCCAAACGTAGGGTGCCGCAAACACGTCCCTGGCTGAGGCGACTATTAGGCACGAGCCTAATAAACTTATCCGGTCCTCTTGCTGGGGTTCAAATCTTTTCCCTGAGGATCTTGTGGAGGAAGTCTTGGCAGAGGCCTACTAGGGTTAATCAGAGCCTTAAAACCCGTTGGGGTTTGACTCCTAAGCGGAAATATGATCCCGCAAATTACCAAGCCCGGGGTAGGAAGAAGCTCCGCCCGTATACCTCCACCCAGTTCCGGCAACAGCAGAGTAGTTCGTCTGTTTTCCGTCAACCTCTTCCTCCATCTCCTGCTGCTCCTGCACAGCCTTCCACCTCTTGGGCTCCTTCATCGGACGACTATGTCACCGTTCTGCTCCCTAAGAGCCAGCTTCCCGGTGCCTCCACCACCTCTCCAGCCTTTAACCAGTCTTATGAGGCTCAAGGCTCTTCCCAGAGTTATAACAGAGGTAGAGGCTACCATCGTGGTTCAAACCAGAACAGAGGTAGAGGTAGATTCTTTCGCAAGGGAAAGAACTTCCGAGGCGGACGTGGAGGCAACTCCTCAAACCAATACTGAGGTGCAGCGGGTAGGGGGGGAGGCTTTATGCCTTCCGCAACAAATGGAGGTTCAGTCCCCTGGGCTTTCAGTATCATCTCCAAGGGACTGGGGTGGAGTTGGATTCAAGGACCTCCACCTCCGAACAGATTTCATCAACATTCCACTCCGGACCTAGTCGAATTTGTCCAGGACCTGTTACAAAAGAACGCCATACAAGAAACGAAACACCTGAAGTTTCAGGGTCGGCTGTTCAGTGTCCCGAAGAAGGATTCGGACAAGAGAAGAGTGATTCTAGACCTATCCCTTCTCAACTTGTCCATTCAATGCGACAAGTTTCGAATGCTTACCGTCTCGCAGGTGCGGACCTTACTTCCCCGTGGGGCCGTCACCACCTCTATCGATCTTACAGACGCCTATTATCACGTCCCGATAGCGAGACACTTCCGTCCGTATCTAGGCTTCCGCCTAGGGGACAAAAATTACTCCTTCAAGGTGATGCCCTTTGGGCTCAACATCGCCCCAAGGATCTTCACAAAGTTAGCAGAAGTTGCTGTTCAGGAACTCAGAAATCAAGGGATTCAAGTAGTAGGCCTATCTGGACGACTGGCTCATTTGGTCAGACACCTCCCAAAATTGCCTAAAAGCCACTCACAGAGTCATCCAATACCTTCAATCTCTAGGCTTCCAGATCAACTTCAAGAAGTCCCGTCTTCTTCCGAAATCAAAGTTCCAATGGCTCGGTCTGCAATGGGATCTTATATCTCATACTCTGTGTCTTCCCCAAACCCAAGAGGTTAGAGATTGCAATGAACACCAAACGCTTTCTCAAAGACAAAGTAAGTTCCAGACGACTCCAAGAGAGGATCCTAGGGTCCCTTCAATTTGCTTCAGTGACGGATCTACTTCTGAAGGCAAAATTGAAAGATATCAATCGTGTCTGGCGTTCGAGGGCGAACCGGAAGCTCCGGGACAGGAAAGTCCGCCTTCCTCCCATTCTCCGGAAAGACTTCTACCTTGGACAAGGGCCAACAATCTGTCAAAGTCAGTTTCCCCTTTGATTTCCACCTCCGAAGTTAATCATTCACACGGACGCATCCCTATCAGGTTGGGGAGGCTATTCTCAGCTCAGAAAGTTCAAGGTCTTTGGTCTCCCTTATTCCGCCAATTTCACATCAATGTGCTGGAGGCCATGGCAGTTCTTCTAACCCTGAAACGTCTCGCTCCACCCAAGAGACAACACCTTCGTCTGGTTCTCGACAGCGAAGTGGTGGTCCGCTGCCCTCAACAGAGGCGGATCAAAATCAGGGCCTCTGAACCATGTTCTAGTAGCCATATTCTCCCTAGCAGCCTCGAACCGTTGGCATCTTTCAGCTGTCCACCTGGCGGGAGTCCGGAATGTAGTGGCAGACGCCTTGTCCCGAACCTCCCCTCTAGAATCGGAATGGTCACTCGATCTAAAGTCATTCCGGTGGATTCTCTCTCGGGTTCCGGGTCTCCAAGTGGACCTCTTCGCCACGGAGTCCAACCACAAGTTGAGAGTATATGTGGCTCCCAATCTAGACCCCTCAGGCCTACGCCACAGACGCTATGTCACAGAATTGGGACATCTGGGAAAGGATTTATCTCTTTCCCCCGGTGAATCTTTTACTGAAAGTCCTAGACAAGCTGAGATCCTTCAAGGGACGAGTAGCCTTGGTCGCACCCACTGGCCCAAGAGCAATTGGTATCCTCTCCTGCGAGAGTTGAGACTACATCCTCACCCGATACCCAATCCGGTTCTGTCTCAGATAGTACAAACACGCGTTGTGTACGCTTTCTCAAACATTCAGAGCGCCCTAACTTTATGGACTTCATGAAGTTTGCGGCCATGCATGGTACCAATATCGATCCTCAAAACACCCTGTTCCTAGAATCAGATAAACGGGATTCCCACCATCCGCCAATATGATTCTGCGGTTAAAAAGTTGGCTAAATTTTTGATAGACTCAGACGTACACTGTATGAACTTGAACCTTACAGTCACTTTCTTTAGAACTTTATTAGAATCAGGTCTGGCAGCCAATACTATCACCACTTATTAAATCTGCCTTGAAAAAGATATTCCTAGTGGGTTTTAACATAGACTTAACCGACTCTTTGTTAGCTTCAATTCCGAAAGCCTGTGCCAGACTGAAACCGGTTACTCGTCCTACCTGGGTTCCTTAATGATGTACTCAAATTGGCTTCTGATACCATTAACAGTTCTTGTGATTACATTCCCCTTCTCAGGAAAAACACTTTTCCTGGTGAGTTTGGCTTCCGGGGCAAGAATTTCTGAACTGGCAGCTTTGTCAAGAGACCCGGGGTCATATTGAGTTCCTTCCTTCGGGAGAGGTCCTTCTTTCACCTAACAAATTCTTTTTAGCTAAGAACGAAGACCTCAGAACAGATGTCCTCCTGGAAAATTGTTCCCCTCACGCAAGATCCGTCTCTGTAGCCCTGTTACTACTACTTAGGTCTTATTATCCCGGACCTCCTCTAACTCCTCCCGGGGCCTCTATTCGTTAGAGAACAAGGCGCGTACCATTACCATTGAAGGGATCAGGCAACAAATTTTGTATTTTATTCAAAACAAGCTAGCCCTGACTCTTTTCCTCTTGCACATGATATCAGAGCGGTTGCTACTTCGGTGAACTTTTTTTCACCACATGAATTTTACGGATCTTTCAAGGTATACAGGGTGGAAGTCACCCTCAGTGTTCAAGAAACACTACCTTAAACATTTGGAAGCCTTAAATTCCTACAGTAGCTGCAGGGAGCGTAGTTACCCCCAGGTAACTCATATGTTAATTCCTTGTT
>NC_090730.1:77518099-77538099 GCF_036898095.1 Palaemon carinicauda | reverse complement strand
CCGCCAGACTTACAAGCCCCCAGCAAAGCATCACATACCAACAGACTTGCACTCTGCAACGCACGTCTTCCTGCGCAACGACACCAGCAAGCCACCACTAATGCCCCCTTACACGGGCCCTTTCCTTGTGATCCGACGCAGTCCGAAAGCATTCCTCCTAAACATTCGGGGCAAAGAAGACTGGGTCTCCATTGATCGTCTAAAACCTGCTTATCTTCTGCCAGATGACCCGCCTACAGTTCGCCTCTCTAGATCAGGGCGCCCTATTTAACATGTGCAGTATGTCATTTTTAGGGGGGGGAGCATGTACCAACCGTGTGGCACACAATTGTACATAATTATGTTGTATATATTATGCTTGTATCTGCGCTCTTCCCTTGCACTAAAAAGAACCTGAATGATCATGTCTCCGTTTTGCTCTGTAACATTGTCTGTCTCTCGAACAGGTCATGTCCTGTTGCCTTGAGGTTTTGTATATAAAGAAGAGTGTTCCTTAATAAAACTTAGTTGATTGCATCCTGCCTTTGAGTTAACAACTCCTCTCTCGGCCCGTCACATTATATGTTTATGATATTAATGATGTATACATATAAATGTATATATGCATATGTATGTATGTGTATATGTATATATATGTATATATGTATGTGTATGTATATGTATATATGTATGTGTATATGTGTATGTATATATATATATATATATATATATGACCCTTTTTAGCAGGTGTCTAATGAGCTTGGGGACTCCTCCTACTCAACACCTGACTCAAGCCCAGGTAGATGGTAAGGGAGTGTCATTGTTCTCTAAATCTCTATATGTATGTTCGTACGTTGCTTTTCCTATAAATTGTAAAGAAACCTCTCTCAATATATCAGTCTTCTGAAGAAGTATACGAAACTAGTCAGGACTTAAGCGTATATTTTGTATTTCATTTTCCCTGTGGTCCTTCTGCATCTGAGCGTTTTCCTGTGAGTTTTACATATTATATTATATATATATATATATAGAACATGATATCATTAGTAGAAAAGATTAATGAGGTAGGATCATTTAATTATTTAGGAATATGATGAGAGATTATTAAAATTGGAGTTTAATGGAAGATGAAAAAAGCAAATCAGACAATCACTAGGTTGTGTAAATTTTAGAAATCAAATCACCTAGAATTAAATATACTGTAAAATTCAGGCTAAATATCAGCTCAGTGATATCAATGATACTATACAAACATGAGTCTTGATATGACATTGAAACAGTATCCAACAGATTCTGTAGCATGGTGAGTGGTAGAAGGAGATGGTTTGGGCATGGTTTTCGCACTCTCCCAAAGAGATTAATTCAACAATTTTACAACTGAGCTTCATTAAGCACTAGACGAGTTAGAAGACCCTGTCCTACATGACTGAGGACTATGAAGTGGGAAGTACGAGATGATGAATGGAGAAATATTAATTCTAAAGCTCAAGATAAAAACTACTGGCAAAATCTAAGAGAGACCCTTTGCGTTAATATGTGTGGAGGTAGATGATAATGATAATATATATATATATATATATATATATATATATATATATATATATATATATATATATATATATATATATATATATATATATATATATATGTTCCGTAACCGAAATACAAACCACGCTATTTACATTGGGTTTACCTTTTAGCGTAGCTGAAATGGCAAGCCATTAGAATTTAATGAGGGTGTATTACCCCCGCGCTAGTTAGCAGGGGGGTAGGGGAGTGGTAGCTAGCTACCCCTTCCCCCCTCAAACACCGTGAACTGCTTCACTTTCACATTTGGCTCGGACATGGACAGACGTCTCTGTCTTTGTCCTCGCTTGGCAGCCATTGTTTGTTTTGTCTACTTAATCACTTACTTTTCTTTTACTCAATATATATGTAAACATTTTTTCATGTTTATGTATATATTTGAGTATAGAAATCAGTAAGTTTCCTTTTCAGAGTTTGTGCTTGTGTGTGTAGTGTACGATATCTCCGTGGAGCCCTCGGCAGTTAGGCCACCATGGTGTAATTTCATGGGTCGCGATCGAGTTTGACTTCGGTCTTTCTCTCTCTCTCTCTTGAGGTCGTTCACCCTTTTACTACGTTAGTTTTACTACGCCTTTGTAGCTTCCTTCCCGTGTGGGGGGGGGGGGGGGTTGCTAAGCCGTACGTTTTGTCTCAATTAGTTTATGAATCTAATTGTATTTGTTGATTTTTCAGCTTTGTAGAACTATTCTTTTCGGGGTTTTCGTTCTTTCTTTAGTGTTCATTCATTTTTAAATTACATAATTACATAGTTACATAATTATAATTGTTATAATTCTGTGTTGGTTACAGCTCTCCTTCAG
Source organism: Palaemon carinicauda (assembly GCF_036898095.1). Classification (NCBI taxonomy): domain Eukaryota; kingdom Metazoa; phylum Arthropoda; class Malacostraca; order Decapoda; family Palaemonidae; genus Palaemon; species Palaemon carinicauda. The sequence goes on along the minus strand of NC_090730.1, from coordinate 77,535,733 downwards.
TGTGTGTAAGTGGTTGTGGGGGCACGTGCCTGTTGTGTAATTCTTGTGTTCTTTTCCCTCGGGATTCCTCTTCGGAGTCTTTCCAGGGGAATTAATGTTAACTAATGATTTTTGTTTTATTTTTCACAGTTACCGATCTAGTTCGTTTCTGTAAGGTGACAACGGAGTGAGCTGTCTTGTAGAGGCCTGGGGATTCGGCTGTTGCTGCCTCCCCTATAGATCTTCGTCAGGGGCGTGTCTCCTTCTCCTGGAAGTACTCCCGTGACGATTGACAGCTCTCCAGCTCATTTTAGAACACTCAGGAGGCTCGCCTTTTTGGGTGGGTAACTTTCCTTCCGAGGGAAGTTTTTTTTCCTGTCCAGGCTTGAGTTTTTCCCCTTTGGGGGGTTCTTCTCTTGCCTTTATTTCGTGCGACTATGCTCTTGGTGCTGAGCGGTCGCACCTGCAGTTACGCTCAAGGGGCTGGGCAACTGCAGGAGCCCCTCTTCGGAGGATTGCTCCTTTTAGGTCACTGGCTGACCCGTCTCTTCTACGAAGTGTTTCTCTTTCGTTCGCGAGAGAGTACACTCATAGAGACTCTTCGGAGGACTCTTCTGCTGTTGTTGCTGTTGGCCGCCTTCGCCGTAAGGCTCATCGTCTGCTACGTCGTAAGGGCCTCCCATCTCCCTATAAGGGTGCTAAGAGGCGCCTTTTTGAATCTCCGTATGCAGCCTACAACTCCTTCTTGATCTTCCGCCCCTGGTGAAGATGGACAGCAGTCTGACCTCGTCTTCCGATGGGCAACGGTCTTCCCGACGGACAACGGTCTTCCAACAGACATCAGTCTCCCGACGAACAGACAACGGTCTTCCAACGGACATCAGTCTCCCGACGGACGACGATCCCTTCGGGGCAAAGGGTTGCCTCCCACGGGGGTTCTTCCCTTGCGTATCAGGGTTCCCCTGCGCGCCCTTCTGCAGTGTTCTTTCCTGCTCAGTGTTAGCGCACAGGCGCTCTACTGCTCATCAGCGCTTTCCTGATCGCTAGTGCTCTACTGTTCGCCAGCGCTCTCCTGTTCGTCAGCGCTCTCCTGATGATCGTCTCTGTTGTTCCTGTTGGTTTCTGTTACGCGCCCTGTGCGCCCACGTTCGCCCTCGCGATCTAGAACTTCGGTTCAGGTCTTGGACAAGGACTCTTCTTCTACGCACAGGATTCCACGCGGTGCCTTCTGTTCGCCAGCGATCACCAGCTCGCCAGCGACCACAGACGCGTCAACGTTCGCCTGCTCGTCAGCAATCTCCTACGCGTCAACGATCGCCATCGATCTGCCACGCGTGTCAGTTCCCATGGACACCATCAGTAGCGATCTAGCGCTCGCCTGCTGTGGACCACGATCTCTGGTAGCTGAGTTTTGCCGTAGATCTTCCTCCTGCTCGCCAGCGCTCACCTTTGCTTCTGTCCTTTTGTGCGCCAGCTTTCTTCAATCACCAGCGCACATCTGCGCGCCCTTTTCTGCCATGCACCAATGGGCGCCAACAGTTTTTTCTGACCGTCTAGGATCACCTGTTTAACAGCTTGCTTCAGCACTCACCTTCCTGATGCACCTGCGCGCCTTCTGTTAGCGCGATGCGCGCTAACCATCACTAATCTCTTACGCGTTAGCGATCGCCAACGCGCCAGCGCGATTCTTCGCCTGCGCGCTAGCGTTTTGTTAACGCACAACCGCTCTCCAACGCGCCGTCGCTTGCCGACGCGCCATCGCTTGCCAACGCACCTTCACTCGCCTACGGGACATCGCTTGCCAGAACCCGCCATCGCTCGTCAACGCGCTATCGCCCGCCTACGCGCCATCGGTCTCCTGACCACCTGCGCTCACCCGCGCGCCCACGTACATGCACGTCCACACGCCCACGTGCCCACGTGCCCGCGCGACCGCACGCCCACGTGCCCGCGCGACCGCACGCCCACGTGCCCGCGCGACCGCACGCCCACGTGCCCGCGCGACCGCACGCCCACGTGCCCACGCGACCGCACGCCCACGTGCCCACGCGACCGCACGCCCACGTGCCCGCGCGACCGCACGCCCACGTGCCCGCGCGCCTACGCTCATGCGCGACCGCGCACATGCGCTCCAATGTTCGCCCGCGCGCGAACCAACGGTATTCCATCGCGCGGACCGACGGTGTTCCATCGCGCGGACCGACGGTGTTCCATCACGCGGACCGACGGTGTTCCATCACGCGGACCGACGGTGTTCCGTCGCGCGAACCGACGGTGTTCCGTCGCGCGAACCGACGGTGTTGCGTCGCACGAACCGACGGTGTTCCGTCGCGCGAACAGACGGTGTTCCGTCGCGCGAACCGACGGTGTTCCGTTGCGCGAACCGACGGTGTTCCGTCGCGCGAACGTCGGCTTGATTCCTGCAGTATCCATTGCTCGACTACGGGTCATCGCTCGCCGACCACCAGCTCTCGCCCTTTCTACCACGCTCGCCCTCCTTCTGCGCTCCTTCGCGCACTTTCGTTTGCGTTCCTGCGTGCCCGTGCATGGCCGCTTCCACGTTCGGCCACGCGCAAACCATTGATTTACCATCGCGCAAGCTCCAGGGCGATTGCGACTGCGATTCCCGTCGGGGTTTCGCATTTCCAAAACACGGTCCTCAACCCGTAAACGCAGAGCATGGCACATGCAAGAGCAGGAAGAATCTTCAGGGAGGTCTGAGCAACATTCTTCTTTCCAGAACCTGGGTTGGCCCTTCCCCGTCATTCCCTGGAAGGGTTTTGCCAGGGAGCTTTCCGTTCGAGTTTTCTCCGTCGGGCAAGGGGTGACTGGTTTACCCCTTCCTCCTCTCCATCTTGTGAAAGGGGCTTACCAGGTCCTTTCCCTCCTCTGTTGTGACCCGAGGTTTTGTACAAGGAAGCTCCAGGAAGATCATGGGTACTTTCCTCCTCTCAGGCTCAAGCACCTTGGCGTTTAGTCGCCAAGTTTCGAACTTGCGGGCAAGCTCGATGTTGGACCATCTGGACGCAATGACCGAGGGCTTCCTCTCGGGTGTCTCATCCGTGGATGTCGACAAACTCAGACACCCTTCCATCCTTGGGAAGAGCTTGTTTGTGCCCAAGGACAGAGACATAGACAGCGGTGTGCGGAGGAAGTCGACTTCCGTTTTCACTCCTCCAAGGCGCTTTCTTCCAGACCCTGCAGGCCTCCAGCGCCTCTTTCTTTCAGCCTCATCGGCCTAAGTTATCGGACCGGCTACGGCAACTAAGACAAGGTGTCCAATAGCAGTCCCCTCTTGTCAGGAACAGGTAGCACGGGAGGCTCTCCCGGGGGTGTATAATCCTAGAGGGAGCGGCAGAGTTCACGAACTCTAGGATTGGCAACCCCCCCTTGCAGGTCTCACGCTGGGAGGATGCCTAAGGTTACTCATCCGGATAACAGCTTCCCGATGCCGATTCCTGCACGATCTCCGTGATCAGCCAAGGATATCGCGCCTGCCGTCTCTGTCAGCGAATTCAGTGTCACTGAACCTCTATGCCATGGGGTCGTGCAAGAGTTTTGCCCGTTTGGGCAGAATGATCCATGCCTTAGGAGTAAGTCCTCCATAGGATCGTCGACGGCTTCACCCCCCGGCTTCTTCAGTCGATCCTTTCTCGTAGGAAAGCATCTGAGACGGGAATTCCCTAGTCGACCTCTCAGCTCTGATCAAGTTTGTCGAACAAACTTCGTCCAGCGTGGAACAGCAGAATCGATCAGACTAGTAACGAGGCGGCAGGACTCCTTAGGCCCTGGATCGGAAAGACGGGTACTTTCAGTTTCCATTCCATCCATCTTCCAGGAAGATCTTGGAATTCAGCCTAGACTACAGGTGTTCCTGCTTAAGATGCGGTGTGGCGATCCCGCCGTGGCATCGCAGGTTTTCCCCAGAGAACTCTCCCTGCTTTCCTCATGGCCGCTCAGGAGCAGGCTTCCGCCTCCTTTGCCTTTTGGAGGTCTGGTCAACTCCGGTAGGCTCGGGTTCGACTTTCTTCAACGCCGGGACAAGCTTCGGGATCCTTACCATGAGTGAGGGATCATGGTAATTTGCTAGGAGCCTTTTCTACTTCTGCCTCAACATCTTGAGTATCTAGCCATGATATTGAGTCAACGGCCTTACCACGTTGGAAACCCCGCTTCTCGTCCGTCCAGCTAGGTTAAGCAACGTCGGGTCCGGTCGGTACTTGGATGGGTGACCTCCTGGGGATGCCAAATGCTGTTGCCTCCTCCTCCGAGCCTTCCCTTCAGTTGACTGTGGCAAGGCTGAGGAGAGTCGCAGTACCTGTTATTAGTCAAGCAGAGCTTTCAGCCCTACCTTGGAACGTTTCCTAGGTCTCTTTTCCTCATTAACCCGTCTAAAGTCCCGAACGGTCGCCTCAGGATAAGTTCCCTGTGGGGCGGCCCAAGTTCCGGTGGTTTCAAAGCAACGATTAACCGGACTTTCTGGCCCCTATGGGGCCAGCGGAACGATTAGACCTGCAATGGGTGTTGACCTACGGAACCTCTTGATAGGAGTGGATATTCTCGTCCTTTCCCCACATTTTTTATGCTGTTCTCGGACTCGTCAAAGAAAAGGGGGGGGGGCCATGTTCCGGTTCAGGCCTATGGTCAGGACATGAAGGATACCTCTCCATCATTCGGGCAGGCTTAGGGGCCGTAGTCTGGCCCCTCTACAGATCCTACAGCTCCTGCCGAGTCGCTCCGTGCGCGACGACTAAATGGTACTGGCGTATTCCAACCAGCAAGGGACGCATTTTCATACCTTTGCATCTTGCAGTAGAGATACTGAGATGATCTGAGATCCTCTCAATACCACTATCGGCTCGCTCATTCCGGGCAGAGGAATGTTCTCTCCTACTATCTGAGCAGAGCCTCGTAGATGGAGTGTACCTGGGGGTCTTTGGCCTTTAGTAACCAGCAAGTCCTGGTCTGGGGGACCTGATCGCGACAGCTTGGGACTTCAAGCTTCCGCTGTTCTTCCCCCCAGACTCAGACCCCAAGACTCTTTGGCAAGATGCATTCCGGTGATGGTGGGACAACAGCGACGCCTGCGTCTTCCCTCCTTTGTTGTCTGTTGAGAATGGGTCTCGACAAGACCAGGTTGTCTGTCAACCTTTCAATGGCCCTGAGAGCTCCACTGGGACTATATGCAGAACGGTTTCCGGACCCTCTGCTTCCCCTGACGGAACTCCCGGGAGAGCTTCTCCCACGGCACAAGGTACTCAAACAACCACACTGCAACATCTTTCACGAGCCGGGGCATCGCTTCGGCTTCACGCCTGGAGACACTACGCCTCCTCCTCAAGAAGAGACAACCCGCTACAGTCGCGGGGCGGAGGTCGCATCATCTGCGATAGTCATCCGCAGGGGTCCACCAGGCGAAGTGAAGAGTCTTCTGTGGTTGGTGTCGTGGGAGATATACCTCTTCCCTTGAGGCCTCTTATCCAGCAATAACGCTTATTGCTTTTCGGCGGGAGGAAGCTCCTTTCCGCTCTCGGCAGTGAAGCCTGTCGCTCAGCCTTTCCCTGGCCTTCAGGCTGAAAGGAATAAACTTTTTCCTTCCCGCTGGACCTTTCCTCGCTCATGCGAAGCTGCGAACGTCCCTGCCCCAAGTCGGAGTGAGACCTCCAACATGGAGCATGGTTCGAACTTTTTAGTCCCTTAAGAGATCTTCTCAAGACCCATTACGTCAGGCCTCTGATCGGATTCCGTCTTGGGGCTCCTGCTCACTCTGGCCGCGGCCAGTGTGTAAGCAATCTTCTTGGTCTCGTACGACTCCGCCCATTCTAAGGAATGGGGGAAGGCAACATTCAGGTTCGCTCCTGAGTTGTTGGATAGACTCAGAATCTTGGGGTCCCGGCCCTTTGGTCCAATTCCTTCAAGATTTCGAGTCACCATTCTGTATCAGATGACCCAAAACCTTCTCCTTCTTGCCAGTAAAGGAATCAAGGGGTTATCTTTGGGAACAGCTGCAGTTTGTCCTCACGTGCAGCCGGGTTGGGAGCACAAGAAGGACACGGGGGAGAGTCACCAGTATACCTCTTTAGCTCGGACTCAAGGACATTCATCTCGACCTGAATCCAGACCCTCCCCCATCACGTCGCCCTACAGCACGATGTCGGATACATTGCAATGTCCCTCGCCTTCGAGTAATACTACTCTGTGACGCAGGTGCTACAAGCTGGAGTCTGGAAGCGTCTAATGACCTTCGCAGCCCGCTTCCTGCAGCACGTGACCCACAGGTGTATCGATACGTTTCTATCCCTCTGTGATGGCTACACAACAGCTGGTCTAACCTCAGGCTCCTTTTTGGACAGGTAACAGAAGGTTGAGGGCATTGTTTTCAGGTTTTAGTCTGCATGAACGAAAGAAGTATGTCTGGCCCTTACTTCTTTCTTCATCATCCCCTCTACTGGGAAGCAGCATCCTGGTCTCTGCATAGCTGACCTCAAACCTCGGCAGGTAAACCATGCTTCCTTGTGTTCCGAGTATTGAGTCAATACTGTCGCATCCCCCATACCCTGACGAGGTGGTATTGGGAACGTCCTAACCCAGAGTTCCTTCTGGAACTCCAGGTCAACTGAGTAGGACGGGTCACACTTCTTCCTTCACACACAAGCTTATGTAGGCCACATGGTTCCTTGCGGAGCAAGGAACTTGTGAGGTGCAGGGACTCCTTTTCTCGAGTGCGACTCACTCGGATTCTGAGTTCCCGGGTAAAGCCAAAGCCAGTATGGCTGGGGACTTTCCACCCTTCCTAAGGGGTAAGTCACCCAATGTAAATAGCGTGGTTTGTATTTCGGTTACGGAACAAATAACAAATTCGGAGATAATTTGTATTTTTCCTAACCATACAAACCTTAGCTATTTACATATATTTGCCCGCCAGCCCTGTCCCCCAAGACAAGTCCTACCTCTGAGTGAAAGTGAAGGAGTTCACCGGTGTGTGAGGGGGGAGGGGTAGCTAGGTACCACTCCCCTACCCCACTGCTAACTAGCGCGGGGGTAATACACCCTCGTTAATTTCTAATGGCTCGCCATTTCAGCTACGCTATAAGGTAAACCCAATGTAAATAGCTAAGGTTTTTATGGTTAGGAAAAATACAAATTATCTCCAAATTTGTCATATATATATATATATATATATATATATATATATATATATGTGTATATATGTATGTATATTGTAACGAACTTTCTCGGGGTTTTTGGTTGAATTCTCATAATTGGTAAAGTAATATTTTGAGTGTCATCTAAAGTCACTTTAATTTAACTTTCTTTTCATCGCCATCTAGTGGTTAGGTTCTAAGATGGGTATGTCATCCATGGAGTGTTTTGTTTTCTTTTCCATATTGTCCGTGGGGGAGTGGGGTGTGAAGTGACGAGGGACCTTTTTTGGAGGTAAATTGATGTGAGGGAATAAGCTGCCATCTTCAAACTTGAAGGACACACCGTGGGCTGGCTCTTCGTCCGCTGGAGACTACGAGTGGGAGTAATCCAGTGTCTCCAGTGAAGGAGGCGGTGGAGGATTTGATCGCCCCCTTTGGAGGAGTAGCTTAGCAGCAGTTGAAGGCTCTCACTTTCTCCTGTACCTAGTGAGAGTTTACAGTAATTGTGTGAGTGCTATCGGTGAGGAGAAGAACTCTCCACAGGCCAGAATCCATCGCTACTGAATTCAGGAAGGCTGAGACCCATCTGCCGTATGGTAAGGGTAACGATTTTGGTTTGCCCCCATTCATCTCTGAAGGAGTAGAGGGTGGCGCCGTAAGGGATTTTTCACTGCTGTTTGTATCGCATTACGTGGTTAGTGCAAGCAGGTTCTCGCCCACGATTGGTCCTCAGACTTTACTCGTCTTTTTGTGAAAGCCCACATCAGGAGTTTTTATTTTGGTGTAAACGTAGGTTAACTGTTATTGTGATTTATGTGTATTGTGGGGATAGGAAGCTTCGGATAGATTTGTATAGAGAGGGGTAGAGTTAAGGTTCCGAGACTTTCTTGCTCTTTTCTATCTCCGTTAATGTTCTTTTGTAAGTGTCGGGTGGAAGTATGATTGTAAGTAGGTGAAGGGCGGTGGCTCCTCAACATCCAGATCTCAGTATTGATAATGTTTCTTTAAATTTGTATGACTTTTAAAGTTTTAGGTGTGATTCTCGACAGCAAATTTATTTTTGAGAAACACATTAAGTCTGTGTCTTCTTCAATTGTACAAAAAATTGGCTTATTGAGAAAGTCTTACAAGATTTTCGGTGATCAATCTATTCTGAAGTGTTTTAATTCTTTCATTCTACCTTGTTTTGAGTATTGTTCTCCTGTCTGGTGTTCAGCTACTGATTCTCATCTTAATTTGTTGGACAGAAACTTACGGTCTATTAAATTTCTTATTCCAGATCTAGATATTAATCTTTGGCATCGTCGTTCAATTTGTTCATTATGCATGTTGCATAACATTTTTCATAACTCTGACCATCCTTTACATTCAGATCTCCCTGGACAATTCTATCCTGTTCGTAATACTAGGCAGGTAGTTCATTCTAATAGCGAGGCCTTCTCCATCATGAGGCTCAATACTACACAGTATTCTAGAAGTTTTATTCCAGCTGTTACCAAGTTGTGGAATGATCCTCCTAATCGGGTAGTTGAATCTGTAGAACTTCAAAAGTTCAAAGTTGAAGCAAATATTTTTATGTTGACCAGGCTGACATGAGTCTTTTTATAGTTTATATATGACATATCTGTTTTTGACGTTGTTAATAGTTTATATAGGACATATCTGTTTTGACGTTGTTACTGTTTTTAGAATTATTTATTGTTAATTTATTCTCATCATCTATTTATTTCCTTATTTCCTTTCCTCACTGGGCTATTTTTCCCTATTGGAGCCCTTGGGCTTATAGCATCTTGCTTTTCCAACTAGGGTTGTAGCTTGGCTAGTAATAATAATTATTAATAATAATAATAATAAACGGATTTTGAGCGAAGCGAAAAATCTATTTTTGGGTGAGATGGCCATGTCGTCCTGATGGAAGTTCCTATAGGGTAGCTTCCTAGGGTATATTACAACTACGGCGATATTCCCAGAGAATTTACCTTAAGGTACCAGAATTCTAACTCCTAGAGCGAATATCCCTCGTGAAAGGGATATCGCGACATATCAGAGGACGTATTCTTGACACGCCACATGGCAATCTGCATCCCGAACAGAGATTTCGTCTCGCAGGGGGCAAATGGCAAGAAACGAATTCGGGAAAGAAAAAGGGGGAGCCGCTCCCAAGGCTCCCTATCTCCCGATTCGTAAGCGTGCCTGGCGCCAATCCTGGCGCCATCTGTATTCCTTGTAGCGTACACGAGGTGCTACAGATACTGTATGTAGGGAGGGGTCCTACAGCCCTTTCTTAGAAAGGCAAGGGCGGGTCCATCAGGACGACATGGCCATCTCACCCAAAAATAGATTTTTCGCTTCGCTCAAAATCCGTTTTTTGGGCTCAAGCCATGTCGTCCTGATGGAAGTATACCAGAGCATTACTGTATCTGTGGATTCTCAGAACGTGCCGTACTCCCTGGAGGTAATTTTTCCCGGTCGACTAGACCTAGAGACCTAAGATGTTACCGTTATACATCTTTTCAACTAACTATAAACCATGTTAGAGCTTCCTGCCCCCTACAGGGAAGAGTCCTACTAGACTCTGGAAAAGTCTCGAAGAGTACATATACCTATGTATGAATACCAGGCAAGCTAATATAGTGGTCTCGCCCTATATTAAGTAAAGCATAGTTTGTAAAGAACCACTGCGTCAATATGAAATATCGACCAGTTCTCCGCACAATACTTGTATTGGACAAAGGTTTACATCCGCATAGGAGGAAACTAGTAAAACCGCCATCGTCCCCTTATGGGACGGGGTCCTCCCGTTAAGGAAAGCATAAACCAATGCAACATAGCTTGCATAAAGGAACAATTCTATTAGAAATATCCCAGATAAGGTACATAGAATGAATGCTCAATTATACCAATAAATTGACACAGGTGAAGGAGACGCAAGGTTCTCAAGAACAAGTTTATTGACAGGCAATAAATAGACAGGTTAACCACAATTATATATATATATATATATATATATATATATATATATATATATATATATATATATATATATATATATATATATATATATATATATATATATATATATATTTATATATATATATATATATATATATATATATATATATATATATATATATATATATATATATATATATATATATATATATATATACATAAGAAGAGGGTAACCCAAAACTTTAAGCATAAGTATGATAGTAAACAGAACTTGTTTGTCTGGAAGAAAAAACATTAAATGCCACTTTTAGGATACCGAGGTATCAAGGTCATAAAAGTCTGTATTACAAATCAATGACATTAGCGTTAGAAACGCTCGGCACACATGTCTGCACTTATGCTAGGTTCACCTTTGGAAATGGAACAGTCTACGTGGGCAACACAGTGCCCTCACTTAGTTTGTAGTACAGTATGTAACTACACACTCACCCTGGAATTAATCGTCCCAATTAAAACCACTGTTCCTCGCAGAGTTAAACAGTAGGGTTAACACCGCGACCCACTGCTACCACAGATCTCTTTAGTTCCTCTACTTGCTTCGCATAGTGGCGAAAGAACACTCTGGAAGACTTCCAGCCAGTGTATGAACGGAGATGTTCAAAATCCATACAATTAAAGAAATTTAAGGATGAGGCACCTTTCCTCGGATCGTGACCTGCGGGTGTATTGTCAGGATCCGATCTGCGAATAAAATATGTGTTTTTGCTCTGAGTTGATTCAGAGATAAATTTGAGCCTGATGTTTCTCCCCTGAATAGTTGACCACCCTTGAAGTCTGAAGTTCTATGAAGATAGACCTTTAGGCATTCTACTGGACATAGAGATACATCTTCTTTCAGAGGGCAGATTCTCCAGGGACCCCACCTGATGGTGGGTAACTCATTCTTGGCGAGAAACGTATGATCCGGAAACAGGTTCAGTTCTCCCCCATCCGGGAACTGAACACGACCTGCCTCTCTCGAGAGGGCTACAATCTCACTAACCCTGGCCCCGGACGCGAGTGCAAATAGGAAAAAAACTTTTTGTGTCAAATCCTTTAACGCACACTCTTCATTGCTCAGCAGAGAAGCGAAATGAAGAACTTTGTCTAAAGACCATGAAATGAGCTTTGGAGGTGCTGAAGGTCTGAGCCTAGCGCAGGCTTTCGGGACTTTATTAAAAATCTCGTTACCTAGGTCGACCTGGAAGGCATATAGAATGGGTCTTGTCAAAGCAGACTTACACACTGAAATCGTGTTAGCTGCCAATCCTTGACCATGGAGGTGGATGAAGAAAGATAAGCAGAAGTCTGTTAAGATCTCCTGCGGATTCTTCGCCTTAACAAAGGGCCACCCATTTTCTCCAAGATGACTCATATTGCCTTCTAGTAGATTTGCACTTTTATTCCTCAAGGAAGTCTATGCTGGCTTTCGAAATCCCGAAATGCTTTCTCACCGCTAGGGAGAGAAAATCATGAGCTGCAGGGTCCGGGTTTTCTGTAATGAAGCGCAGACAGTAGACTTCAGGACTCGCTGGGTCAGAACTGGATCTGGTAGCGGTACAAACTTCAGCTGCAGTTCCAATGCCAGGGGGAACTACACGCTGTTCGGCCACTTGTGGGCCACTATTGCCGCTACCCCCTTGAAGGATCTCAGTTTGTTGAGGACCCTCAACAGAAGGTTGTGAGGAGGGAACAGATAAATCTTGGACCATCTGTTCCAGTCGAGGGACATCGCGTCCACTGCTTCCGCTAAGGGGTCCTCGTACGGGGACACGTACAGGGGCAACTTCTTGTTGTCTTTCGTCGCAAAGAGGTCTATCTGCAGTTCTGGGACTGATTCAGAATGAAGGAGAATGATCCTGCGTCTAAGGACCATTCCGACTCTATCGGTGTGAACCTGGATAGAGCGTCCGCCGTCACATTGCGGACTCCTTGAAGGTGAACTGCCGACAGGTACCACTTCTTCTTTTCCGCCAATCGGAAGATGGCCAACATCACCTGGTTGAGAGGTGGTGACCTCGATCCTTGTCGATTCAAGCATCTCACAACTACCTCGCTGTCCATCACCAACCTTATGTGGATCGAGTGATGCAGGGAGACTTTCTTTAAGGTAAGGAGCACTGCCATAGCTTCTAGAAAGTTTATGTGAAAGGTCTTGAATAGCTTGGACCAAGTCCTCTGGACTTTTTTCCGATGAGAGTGGCCTCCCCATCCCTCCTTCGAGGCGTCTGAGTGAATCGTCACCGACGGGGGAGGTGGCTGAAGAAGAACCGACTTCTTTAGATGTCTGGCCTGGGACCAAGGCCTGAGAAGAGTACTTAGCCGAAGCGGAACTGGTCTTCTCAGATCTCTTCGTGCGTTTGATGCATAACTTCTCCAAACTCTGGTTGCATCCTCTAGCTGTGCTCTTAGCACTGGGTCTGTCACCGAAGCAAACTGGAGAGAGCCCAGTACCCTCTCCTGTTCGCGTCTTGATATCCTTTCGGAATCTAGAAGTCTCTTGACAGAACCCGCTATCTCCTTCCTTTTCTTCGCCGGGATGGAGAAATGGTGTGACAAAAGGTCCCAGTGGATTCCCAGCCACTGGAACTTTTGAGATGGAGAAAGTCGAGACTTTTTTTTGTTGATCTTGAAGCCTAGGTACTCTAGGAACTGGATCACTTGACTGGAAGCTTGCAAGCATTCTGTCTCGGATGCTGCCCACACCAACCAGTCGTCCAGGTAGGCTACTACCTGAATTCCCTTTAGGCGTAATTGTTTGAGAGCTACGCTCGCATGCTTCGTAAAAATCCTTGGGGCTATGTTTAGCCCGAATGGCATGGCTCCGAAGGCGTATAGTCTTCGTTGTAGCCTGAACCCTAGGTAGGCGGAGAGTCGACGGCTGATTGGAATGTGCCAATAGGCGTCTGACAAGTCTATAGAGACGGAATATGCCCTCTTGGGCAGTAAGGTCCTTATGTGTTGCAGTGTTAGCATTTTGAATTTGCAATTCACTATGAACTTGTTGAGTGGCGACAATTCCAGAATGACTCTGAGCTTTTCCGAGTCTTTCTTGGGAACACAAAACAGCCTCCCTTAGAAATTGATGGGCTTCACCCTTCGGATCACCTTTTTCCCTCCAACAGTTCTTGAACGTACTCCTCGAGAACGGGGGTGAAGTGTTGGAAAAACCGAAGGCACGGGGGTGGAGTACTGTACCAGCTCCAGCCCAGTCCATTCTTGAGTAGGCTGTGGGCCCAGGGATCGAAGGTCCACCTATTCCGAAATTTCAGAAGTCTTCCTCCTACCGGTATTATCTCACTTGGACTGCCGTCCTGAGGTCTTGCCTCCCTGACCACGACCACCCCTGAATCCCCTTCCCTTTGAGGGGCGCCTAGACGAGCCTCTGGCTGCTCCTCTAGGCTTTGCTCGAAAGGAAGTAGACTGCCCTTCGAACGCTGGGGTGAATGCCGTGGACTGTGTCGACACGGCCTGGGGTACCCACTGAAAAGTGGTCGGGGTTTGTGCCACCATCTGGGGCACTGGAGGCAATGGCAATTGCAGTTGCTGTTGCTGTTTAACAGGCTTGGCTGGCCGAGACGGTAGCCTAGTCCTCATAGTCTTCCTCTTTGGTTGAGGACCCTCATCCGGGGAAGACTTTCTTTTGATAGCCAGGCCCCACTTCTGGGGAAGGTTTCTATTCTCCAAGGCGGCCTTATCAACAACTTCTTTGACCAAGTCGGTAGGGAAAAGGTCTTTTCCCCAAATGTTGGAGGAGATTAGTTTCCTTTGCTCGTGCCTCACCGTAGCCGAGGTGAACACGAACTCCCTACAAGCTCTCCTTGCCTTGACGAAGCCATAAAGGTCCTTCGTCACTGTGGCCAGATGAGTCTTGGCCACCACCATGAACATTTCATGGACCTTGGGGTCACTTGCCATCGTCTCGAGAGTAGTCTGAAGAGACATTGAGGCAGCCAGTCTTTCTTTTGTCTCGAACTCTCTTCGCAAAAGAAAGTCAGACAGCTTAGGGAGGTCCTCGCCGAACTGACGTCCGGCAATATCAGCCTCCAACTTTCCAACTGAGAACGTAAGATGGACGTCCTTCCAGTCTTTGTGGTCCACAGGCAGGGTCAGCGACAAGGGTTTACACTCCTCCAGGGAGGGGCAAGGCTTGCCGGCCTCGACTGCTTTTAGTACAGCCGCAAACCCTTTCTGTAAAAAGGGGAAGGCTCTAGCAGGCGAGGACACCAAGGAAGGGAGCTTCTTGCTCAATGCAGCTACCTTTGAGTAAGAGAAGCTCCTCTCTTTCATCGAGGATGAAAGTAAAGCTTGAGCCTTAGCATGGTCCATCACTATGACCTCCTTCGGCTCTGTCTCCTCCTTTGAAGCTGGTTCCTTCCTCAGCCGGACATAACAGTCCGGATATGATGTCTTGCTGGGCCAGAATTCCACCTCCTCCAGGGGAACTGAGCCCAGCTTATCCGAGATGACGATCTTTCCGGTCGTCATCGGCATGTGCTCAGCATACCTCCATGGGTTAGCATCTGAGCACAAGGGAAGGTCTTTCACATTGAGCTTTTTCTGGGGCCCATGTGATTCTGCAAGGCACTGCATCCGCAGTTCCATTGCAGCCGCCTTCTCCTGATTCTCCTTCTGCATTTGTTGGATCATTCCAACAATAGAGGAGAGGGCCTGTCCCAGCTCTACTGGGAGACCGGCCGATGTTCAGGGAATAGGCTCCGGAATCTGAACCGGAGTAGCCGACACCTCGTCGACCTCTTCCTCTACAACGTCTGGGGCTTGAACTTCATCCTGGGCTTCTGCCAGGAGGTCTTCCTCCAGACACTCGTCCACATCAGACATCCTGTCATCTAACTGGATGTCTTGCATCGCGACCGCGACTTCAGCATCCACCTGGATCTGAACTTGGGGGATCTCCTCTTGAGGCTGGGGAATCACTGCATCGGCTGATGCCTTAGGGAAAAGATACGCCCTCATCTTCTCACTTGGAAGATAAGGGCCAGATGTGTTCTTTTGGAAGCCCCTTACCCAGGTACGAAGCTTCTTCCTAGCTATATCCCTTGATTCCGCCGTCCTATGGGAATCAAAGGCCTCAGTAATCAGGTTAGTGCACACAGTACATACCTGAGGGTCCCAATACCGGAGATCATCCTTGGAGACAGCGCATGCTGCGTGTCTCCTACAAAACTCATGTCCGCAGAGGTTCTTGCTGCGGACGTTGCAGAAAGCACTTCCGCACTTCGGAGGGTCCTTCTGTAAAGAGAAGAAATTTCCATGAGTATCAAGTGAACTATGTATCACTGGATATGCATAGTATAGCATAACAATTCAGAAAGGAAAGACACACACTTGTGTTTCCCTCACAACCCAATGTTGCAGCCTTCCAGATAATAAAATCAAATGGTTAATCTCTTCTAGAGTAACCAATGCAAATTTTCCAGAGGAAACAGGTGGAGCTCACACCTAAGCAATGATTTTAAAAGCTTGGATAATAGACAGGAAAGAACTCACTTTCCTATCTGTAGGGCAACAGCAAAGGACTGTGCAAGAAAACACAAAAGTGTTAGAACACACAGTGCTGTACCAAAACCCATACTATAGTTTTCTTCTTACTGTATATGTTATACTGAAGAATACTAGTACAGTATAGGAGGATACGTGCCGGACACACCATAACAAGCTTTAAACTATACTACTTAACAGCTATAAGGCGGCAGAACTCTGGTTCAAATGCATGTGCCGGTCGGCAGCAATTGCCGGCCGGCAACAGCCGATGTCGGCCGGCAATGGCTGCCGGCCGGCAACTACACAAGGTAGTACCCAGCTGCTGGCCACACTCTTGGTGACCGGCAGACAAGGGCTGACATTAGCCGGCCGGCAAAGGTACAGGACCGATGCCAGCCGGCAGCAAAAGAACCAGAGGACTACACCTGCCCGGCGGCCGGCCTCATAGGCCGGCAGCCGGGTCGGGTACAGCACTAGAAGAAAAATAGGATGGATGCCGGGATAAGAGTGTACACTACCTCCAAGCCCGGCAATCCGAAAGAGTGCATATAAGGAAGGGGAGAATCTAATTCAGGCTTCCTGACCTCTTGAAAATTGTACGATGGAAGGAATAAAACAAGTCCATTAAAATGTTCACTTTAATGAAAGGTTGAACTTCCATGTGAAGTTAAATTTTGAACTGGTTGCTGGTGGGCTTGTTGACGTAGAGAAGGATTTTCCTGTGTCAGAAGTAACTACAGGTATGCTGTCTTCCTTCTCCTACCCTCCTCGCTTTTCAAGAAACCCTGAGGACATAAACGAAATACTATTTTCAAAAGGTAAAGGCAAGTTTTGTTAAATCACTCAATTCAATAACTTTAGTAAAATGAGTTTAAGGTAAAAGCGCAAGCTCTGCTATTTCACTCAAGTCGCTAAACTCAGTAGTTAACTTTACAATTAAATTGAATTCTGAGAAATGAAAAATATATAGCCTACATATTCTGCCTCCAATTTAACGTGGCAACCACCTAACCACGAAAGGCCCAATGATCCGAAAACTTCGGCGTAAAGTAAACATAACATAACATTGGCTAATTAAGTAAAAACTGCCTCTAATCCAAAAAAACTTTCATATGGTAACACGCAAAGTTACAGCAGTGATAAATTATTAATAGTTTAAATACCAAATCCACAGGGTTTATTAATTGGGAATCGAGCAAGGGAATATTTATACACGATAAACAAATTGATAGGGAATCACTTTAGAAGTCAGCATATCTTTCGTAATGACGTACCTTATCAATTCAATTCCTCGGAAATTTGGCGAAGATAGTGTCCTGATGTTACGACGCTTATGGCTGGTCTCGTCTTGTGCAGGATGGCGGAGAAAAGTGAGTTTAAGTTACTCCTCCATTATATGACTTCGACAAACTCTGGATATAATTAACTCCTGTAATATCCAGCCGTCCGTCCAGTACGAAAACCTTCTTTCAACTCTGCTTCTCTCTGCTGGCGATGTTTCCTTTAGAATTCGTATTACTGGAAAAAACAAGACCACCAGCAGATAGTTCCGAAAGGGTTGTTTAGTAGTTCACGCTTCAAAGGATTTACCGTCAAAACGAAAATATACAATATGCTGGGTTTCCCTTCAAGCGTAAACTACCCTTAATTATAATAATAATAATGCATAAGTTATCACTGGGTACCACAGGTTTACCCAGAAAGAAAATTAATAAATAATGGAATATATGATTTGCTAACCAAATACTGTAGCAACAACAAAAGGAACAACATTAATTAAACAGAATTTCCAACATGACCAATGCCGTCTGGCTCTACAGGCAGGCATGGATGAGGGACCAAGGGAGGTCCGGGCAGCACTCAAAATATAAGACCCCTGCCGGCCGGCAGCTCTGCTGGCCGGCAGGGGGCTGAGTCAATTCCACATCCTAACCTATTCTAGGTCCAGATGTAGAACGACGTACAGTACTGTAATGGCTAGGCCATTACAGAGATAGAGGGGGAAGGGACAAAA
>NC_090730.1:77487089-77507599 GCF_036898095.1 Palaemon carinicauda | reverse complement strand
ATATATATATATATATATATATATATATATATATATATATATATATATACACATACACACATATATATATATATATATAAATATATATATATTCTTATATATTATATATATATATATATATATATATAAATATATATATATATATATATATAATATATATATATATATATATTTATATATATATATATATATATATATATTTATATATATATTATATATATATATATATATATATATATATATATATATATATACATATGTATTTACATATATATCTATATACATATATATATATACATATATATATATATATATATATATATATATACATATATATATACATATAAATATATATATATATATATATATATATATATATATATATATATATATATATATATATATATATATATATAAATATCACCCACGAATGGCATTTAATACCGAATTCTATCTTGGGATTATATATCCACTTGGAATTCCAAGTGGATATATATTCCCAAGATAGAATTCGGTATTAAATGCCATTCGTGGGTGATATTTACATTGATTGAAATCACGTGTGCTTGTGATATATGTTCATATATATATATATATATATATATATATATATATATATATATATATATATATATATATATATATATATATATATATATATATATATATATATATATATATATATATATATATATATATATATATATATATATATATATATATATATATATATATATATATATATATATATATCTATATAACGGATTTTGTAGCGAAGCGAAAAGTTTTTTTGGGTGAGGTAGCCATGTCGTCCTGATGGAAGTTCCTTCATTAGTAGCTTCCTAGGTTATTTTTGACTACAGTGATATATCCCAGAGAATTTACCAAAGGTATCCAGAATTCTAACTCCTGGAGCGAATATCCCTTAAAATTGGATATCGCGTAATCAGAGGACGTATTCTTAAATAGTTTTCATAGCTATCTACACCCCTAATAGCGTTTCCGCTTCGAGGGGGAAAAGGTGACAAGAATATAGGAGAGTCGTTAAAGAGACAACGCTCTCGACACTCCTTCTGTATACTGTAAATAGTGCGCCGAATCGCCACCGCGAGGCACCACCATGCCATTCTTTGTAGCTTTGTAAGTGTTCCAGATACAGTACCATAGGGAGGGATTCATTATCCGTTTGTCAAAAAGAGGGTGGGTCCATCCGGACGACATGGCTACCTCACCCAAAAATAGATTTTTCGCTTCGCTTCAAAATCCGTTTTTTTGGGCTCAGGCCATGTCCTCCTGATGGAAGTTTATCAGAGCATTAATGTATCTGTGGATTTTCAATAGTGCCCTTATCTCGAGATAAATATTTCCTTTTTGGTCTTTTAGACCTAGAGACACTTGATGTTACCGTTATACATCAATTAACTGATCATAAACTATGTCAGCTCTTCCTGCCCCCTACAGGGAAGAGTC
Organism: Palaemon carinicauda; assembly: GCF_036898095.1. Taxonomy (NCBI): domain Eukaryota; kingdom Metazoa; phylum Arthropoda; class Malacostraca; order Decapoda; family Palaemonidae; genus Palaemon; species Palaemon carinicauda. Next base: position 77,506,129 of record NC_090730.1, on the reverse strand, counting down.
TGGGTAGACTGTAGGAAAAAACCCGAGGATTGTGATTTCAAGGAACAATATAGCGAACAGTTTGTATATTAGTGTCATCATATGCATAAAGTATAGTTTGTACTTAGATGGTATATCTCTGTATAGGTCACTGATAACTCCCAAGTCTGGCTGAAAAGAGACAGACAGGTTTATATACGTGTAGGAAACCTTAGCTCAGTAAAATAAACTGTTTAGTACAATCAGATCTTACCTGTTTGCTTGGAACAGTCTTGATCTTAGTTCCCCAATATTTTCTTAAATATTAAAAGAATCAAGGATGCTCTGACTTTATTCTTAAGCTAGAATGTTTGAGGCAAAGGAGACGCAAAGATTCCTTCTATTGTTTATTACAAAAATAGAAATCATGGATGTATTCAATTACATCTTATGCAGAACAATTCTGCATAAAAGCATAAATAGTAATAACAGAATTAAAATAAGTTTCACCTGAAAAGGAAAACATTAGCCACTCTAAGGGAAATATAAAATTTCACTATGTATTCTGTTGTTACTAGGAACACTGTGCATATAAATATGCCTGGCACTTGTGTCAGTCTATTATGCTTAATGTCACCTGCGTAGAGAGAACAGTCTATATTGTTATCACTAAACACAATACTCAACATGATATGTCTTACGAGTCTATCATGTAAACCCTTTACTAAAAGTCCCAATTAGTGCACTGTTCATCGCAGCAATCAAGCGGCAGGTTTTATAACACTGCCTGCCGCCACCACATGAAATTTTATTTCCTGTAATTGCTTCGCATAGTGTTTGAAGAAAGACTCTGGATGACTTCCATCCAGAGTAAACAGGAAGGCTTTCAAACGACATAGTCTGAAAGAAATTCAGAGATGAGGCAACTTTTCTCGGATCATGACCTGCGGGTGTACTGTCTGGATCCGCTCTGCGTATAAAATAGGTGATTTTCGCCCTTAACTATTTCAAGGATAATGTTGAACCAGACGTCTCTCCCCTGAAAAGCTGACCTCCCTTAAAGTCTGAAGTTCTACGAAGATAGACCTTTAGGCATTCCACTGGGCAGAGGGATGCTTCTTCCTTCAGAAAGCAGATTCTCCAGGGACCCCATCTCTTAGTGGACAGCTCGTTCTTGGCGAGAAACGTCGGGTCCAGAAGAGGTTCAGTTTTCCGGAGTCTGAACTGAATGTGGCCATCATCCCTCGAGAGGGCCACTATTTCGCTAACTCTGGCTCCTGAGGCTAGTGCAAATAAGAATATCACCTTTTGAGTCAAGTCTTTCAGTGAGCAATCCTCATTGTTCAGAGTTGATGCTAAGTGAAGAACCTTATCCAAAGACCATGAAATGGGCTTTGGAGGAGCTGCGGGCCGAAGTTTAGCACAGGCTTATGGAATCTTGTAGAAAATTTCATTAGAAAATTCTACCTGGAAGGCATATAGTATTGGTCTGGCTAGGGCAGATTTACATGTAGTAATCGTGTTGGCTGCTAAACCTTGTTCATGAAGATGGATGAAGAAGAACAAGCAGAAATCCGTAGAAACCTCCTTAGGTTTCTTCGCCTTGACAAAGGCCACACATTTCTTCCAGGAAGACTTACTGTCTTCTTGTTGACTTTGACTTGTATTCTTCTAAGAAGTTAATACTGTCCCTAGAAATCCCGAACCGTTTCTTGACCGCTAGGGCGAGAAAATCATGAGATGAAGGTTCTGGGTTTTCTCTGATGAAGCTGAGACAGTCAGTTTCTGCACTTGCTGAGTCAGAACTAGGTCCGGAAACGGGATCAGCTTCAGGCGTAGTTCAGTTATGAAAGGGAACCAAACACTGTTGGGCCACTTTTGCTGCTATCCCTCGAAAGGATCTCAGTTTGTCGAGGACTTTCAGCAGAAGGTTGGTTGGAGGGAACAGGTAGATCTTGGACCACCTGTTCCAATCTATGGACATTGCATCTGTCGCTTCCGCTAGAGGATCATCGTACGGGGCTACATACCGGGGTAGCTTCTTGTTGTCGCTCGTTGCAAAGAGATCTATCTGCAGTCCTGGGACTTTGTGTAAAAGAAGGAGAATGAATCTGGGTCTAGGGACATTTCTGATTCTATCAGATTGACCCTGGATAGAGCGTCCGCTGTCACATTGCGGAACCCTTGAAGGTGGACTGCTGACAAGTGCCATCTCTTCTTCTTCGCTAGACGGAGGATGGCCAATATCACTTGATTTATGTGAGGCGATCTCGAACCTTGTCGATTTAGGCATCTCATTACAACTTCGCTGTCTAGGACCAGACAGATGTGGATTGAGCAACGAAGTTCCAGTTTCTTCAGAGAGAGAAGAACCGCCATGGCTTCCAGAAAATTGAAGTGGAAGGCTTTGAAGAGGGGAGACCAGGTTCCCTGGACTCTCCGAGGTTGAGAGTGACCTCCCCACCCCTCTTTTGAGGCGTCCGTGTGAACGGTGACTGCCGGTGGAGGTGGTTTCAGAGGTGCCTTGCTCTTCAGGTTCTTTGCTTCCGACCATGGTTTGAGTAGTGATTGCAGACGATTTGGAATCGGTCTTTGTAGATCTCTTCGAGCGTTTGATGTGCAGTTTCTCCAAACTCCTGATGCATCTTTTAATTGAGCTTTCAATATTGGATCTGTCACTGAGGCAAACTGGAGCGACCCCAACACTCTCTCCTGTTGCCTTCTTGATATCCTGTCGGATTGAAGAAGTTTCTTAACAGATTTTGCTATCTCTTTCCTCTTCTTTGATGGAATAGAAAGGCAGTGTGACTGTAAATCCCAGTGGACGCCGAGCCACTGGAACCTTTGAGCTGGAGATAGACGAGACTTTTCCAAGTTGATCTTGAATCTTAAGTGTTCCAGGAACTGGATCACTTGCTTGGAGGCTTGCCAGCACTCTTCCTCGGATGCTGCCTACACCAGCCAGTCGTCCAGGTAGGCTACTACCTGGATCCCCTTTAGGCATAGTTGATGAATGACTGCATTTGCAAGCTTGGTGAATACCCTTGGTGCTATGTTTAGACCGAAGGGCCTGGCTCTGAAAACGTACTTTCTTTTCTGTAGTTTGAACCCTAGGTAGGGGGAAACTTGACGGTTGATTGGAACATGCCAGTACGCATCCGTCATGTCTATGGAGATTGTGTATGCCCGTTTGGGCAAAAGGGTCCTTATGTGTTGAAGCGCCAGCATTCTGAATTTGTGGTTCACTATGAACTTGTCGAGTGGTGATAAATCCAGAATGACTGAGCTTTTCCGAATCCTTCTTCGGAACACAAAATAGCCTTCCTTGGAATCTGATGGACTTTGCCTTCCGTATATATATGAATTAAAGTGCATATATATATATATATATATATATATATATATATATATATATATATATATATATATATATATATATATATATACATATATATATATACATATATATATATATATATATATATATATATATATATACATATATATATATATATATATATATATATATATATATACATATATATATATATATACATATATATATATATATATATATATATATATATATACATACATATATATATATATATATATATATATATATATATATATATATATATATATATACATATACATATATATATATATATATATATATATATATATATATATATATATATATATATATATATATATATATATATATATATATACATATATATATATATATATATATATATATATATATACATATATATATATATATATATATATATATATATATGTATATATATATATATATATATATATATATATATGACCCGTGCAGACGGATAATGAGACATCGGCATATGGGTTTTCTTCATTTATTATAAAAGGTTCGTTCATAAGTACACTTTACCCAAATGCTCTCTCAGGTGAGGGTCTTGTCAAATCGAGTGCTCACTGGCAACTAATTACTGCCTTCGTTATCAAAATGCAGCTATTGCAAAACATGCAGACACATAGGTTTTTGTGGAATACTCATGAATATTGAGTTCATTTACCTTGATATACAAGACATCTACATACACGAGTTAGGACATTACTCCTCCCAAGCTCCTCACTCCGGGAGGAGGTGCGTACTCGCCATCACTAGTCAATGCTACATGTAGGACACTCAACCCAGAATAGGCATGGCATGTACTAAAAGAAAATGCAACATAAATATATATATATATATATATATATATATATATATATATATATATATATATATATATATATGTATATATATATATATATATATATATATATATATATATATATATATATATATATATATACATACATATACAGAGAGAGAGAGAGAGAGAGAGAGAGAGAGAGAGAGAGAGAGAGAGGAGAGAGAAATCACCCCCCATAAAAACACATCTTCCACAAAAAAAATAAAAAATTAAATATTGCATGTAAAAATGTACACAAAACAATATAAATAATTCCACTCATTTCTTTTTAAGACCTCTGCTACCAAAACACAGAATATCCAAAGTGAAAAAAAAAAAAAAACGTAACATCAGGTCTATATAACCTCATCAATAACCTCCCTCTGGTTGCGGGCAATAAGAGCTTCTTGGGCGGGACAGGGGTAGGAGTAGATATTCCCTTATCCCTCGATTTTACTTGTCCGGTTTTACAGCACAATTCTGCAACACATCTCACTTCCACCGTTTCACCATTTATTTAAATCACTACAACACTTGCACTTGCAAATTTCAACCGGTGGCCACTAGCCGTTTTCCCGAAAAAAATCATTCATTTTCTCGCCCTTCTCTTATAACATTAAGTATAAGGTATTCACATCTACACATTCTTTAACACTGCCTATCCACAAGGCTGAACTTTAATCCCGCAGCCACTTGCCATTCGGGAGCTGCCCCGGCCCCAGCAACCAGGAATCATATAAATACATGAATAATACAGCATATGCCTGACGGATCTCACTTGACCTATTTAACCTCTGATTGTTTTTTGGTTCACTAAATAATGTTATACGTATTTCCACAATCAGCAAAATTACCACATTTTACGCATAAATTTAGCATCAACCTAAAACATTGTTATCATCACGATTATATAAAACACGTCAAAAGAGGAAATGAGGTCTTTTCAAACAACAACAACAGCAAAAAAAAAAAATTCTACTCATCAACTCGAGGGACGTCACATATGCAGGGGTAAGGAGGAACACTTGAAAACTACCTCTTCAAGTACCACATGTATGTGTCCCTGATGATATTCAGACACTGCGCCATTAACAATGCTTTGTATCACAACTGTGTTAGACTTAACCATCTTTACTCTGTACGGACCCAATTACGCTGGCTCTAGTTTGTGTTTCCTAGGTTGTAATTGTTTCAAATACACACGATCGCCCATAAATACTTTTACCGGTGCGGTTTTGAACCGACCATCATACTTTGAGCTGTGATTTTCATTAGCTCTTTTCAAAAACCTTTCAGTGGTGTTCATTACTCAATAAATTTTAAAAATACACACGATATTGCTCAGTTGAATAATTTGGCAATTGTTGCGAATTAATGAGTAATGTACATGGTAACACAGGATCCTGTCCATACACTAAAAAGAAAGGCGTGTCCCTGAGTGAAGCATAGTATGCAATGTTCAAAGCTAGCTCAGCTGAAGGAAGCATGGCTGCCAATGAAGGGGGTCATCACCCACTAAGTAAAGCAAAATTCCCACTACTTCCTTATTATGCGACTCTACTAAGCCATTTGCTGAAGGCTTATATGCAGTCACTGAAAAGTGTTCAATTTTCATTAAGTCCGTGACCGATTTCACCACCTTATTTATAAACTCAAGACCATTATCACTTATCAAAATTTTCGGGCAACCAAACATAGTAATGAAAGAGCGCAGCGCCTGGGCTAATAAATTTACAGATTTATCCAACATTACGTAAGTATGAGTGTACCGAGTAAATGCATCCATAAATACACATATATACTTATGTTGTGATAACCCAGTAGGAAATGGTCCTACTACATCCATATGCACTCCATCGAATTTAATGGGAACTATCGGCCACTTTCTGGCTTCCGGTACAGTGTTTTTATGTTCTTTGAAACAGTTAAAAGCATGACAACCTTTTCTATAATTCTCTATAGACTTTCTCATTCATAAACAAAAGAAGGATTCACGTGCTCTCCTTAATTTTCTATCAATCCCTAAATACCCTGCATACGGACTTGCATGAATAATGTGGATGGCTCGTTTGATTAAAAAGGGAGGAAGATCTACCCATGCACAAAATTCCCCTCCCCTCTTCTCGTAAGCACAACATAATTTTCAAAAAAAAATTTCTTACGAGGCACATTCAGAAATGATGGATAACTCTCCGATTATTATTATTATTATTATTATTATTATTATTATTATTATCATCCAAGCTACAACCCTAGTTGGAAAAGGAAGATGCTATTAGCCTAGGGGCCCCAATAGGGAAAAATAGCCCAGTGAGGAAAGGAAATGAGGAAATAAATAAATGAAGAGAACAAATTAACAATAAATCATTCTAAAAAAGGCAACAACGTCAAAACAGATATGTCATATGTAAACTATTAACAACGTCAAAAACAAATATGTCTTATAAAAACTATAAAAAGACTCATGTCCGCCTGGTCAACTAAAAAGCATTTGCTCCAACTTTGAACTTTTGAAGTTCTACTGATTCAACTACTCAATTAGGAAGATCATTCCACAACTTGGTAACAGCTGGAATAAAACTTCGAGCACTGCGTAGTATTGAGCCTCAGGATGGAGAAGGCCTGGCTATTAGAATTACCTGCTTGTCTAGTATTACGAACAGGATAGAATTGTCAAGGGAGATCTGAATGTAAAGGATGGTCAGAGTTATGAAAAATCTTATGCAACATGCATAATGAACTAATTGAACGACGGTGCCAGAGATTAATATCTAGATCAGGAATAAGAAATTTAATAGACCGTAAGTTTCTGTCCAACAAATTAAGATGAGAATCAGCAGCTGAAGACCAGACAGGAGAACAATACTCAAAACAAGGTAGAATGAAAGAATTAAAACACTTCTTCAGAATAGATTGATCACCGAAAATCTTAAATGACTTTCTTAATAGGCCAATTTTTTGTGCAATTGAAGAAGACACAGACCTTAAATGTTTCTCAAAAGTAAATTTGCTGTCGAGAATCACACCTAAAATTTTGAAAGAGTCATACAAATTTAAAGAAACATTATCAATACTGAGATTCGGATGGTGAGGAGCCACCATCCTTGATCTACTTACAATCATACTTTGAGTTTTGCTAGCATTCAACTTCATACCCCATAATTTGCACCATGCACTAATTTTAGCTAAATCTCTATTAAGGGATTCACCAACCCCAGATCTACATTCAGGGGATGGAATTTATGCAAAGAGAGTAGCATCATCTGTATATGCAACAAGCTTGTTTTCTAGGCCAAACCACATGTCATGTGTATATAATAAGAAAAGTAATGGGCCAAGAACACTATCCTGTGGAACACCGGATATCACATTCCTATAATCACTATCGTGCCCGTTAACAACAACTCTGAGATCTATTACTTAAAAAATCAATAATAATACTAAGAAACGACCAACCCACTCCCAACTGTTTCAGTTTGAAAACAAGGGCCTCATGATTTACACGGTCAAAGGCAGCACCTAAATCAAGGCCAATCATACCCACTTCATGACCACAATCAAGGGACTTCTGTACAGCATTGGAGATTGTAAGAAGGGCATCACATGCTCCAAGGCCTTTACGAAAACCAAATTGCAAACTAGGGAGTAGATGATTACCTTCAGCAAACCTATTAAGACGTTTTGCCAGAAGACGTTCAAAAACTTTAGATAATATGGGAGTTATGGAAATTGGGCGGTAATCAGTGGGACTTGAGCTACCACAAACACATTTACATAGAGGAGTAACATTACCAATTCTCCAACAAGTGCTAAAAGCTCCTCTTCTTGCTAACTTGCGCAAAATAACAGATAACTTTGGAGCTAAGAAATCTGCTGTCTTTATAAAAAACAAAGGAAAAATACCATTTGGGTCTACACCACCATAAGCATCAAGGTCCATCAACAGAGCTTTAATCTCACGAGATCGAAAAGCTAAACTAGTTAGTTTAGCCTCAGGAAAACAGGAATGAGGAAGTTCAAGTTTTTCATTACTCTGTTCACTGTCAAAAACATCAGCCAAAAGGGTTGCCTTTTCCTTTGGACAGTGAGTGACTGAGCCATCTGGTTTAAGTAAAGGAGGAACTGTTGCATCTACACCAAAGAGTGCAGATTTAAGGGTAGACCACCATTTATGTTCCTGAGTTGTACCAGAAAGGGTTTCTTTTATGGTTAAATTGTACTCCTTTTCAGTTGAGGCTTAAACTCTGAGCAAAAGCTCGAAACTGAGCATAGTTGTTCCAGGTTAACTCTGATCTGTTACCCTTCCAAAGGTGATAGGCCTCCTGCTTCTTCAAATAAGCACGTCTACAATCATCATTGAACCACGGTTTGTCTTTCACTCGGTACCTTAGCACACGAGAAGGGATACGCCTATCGATTATGTTGACTAGATTCTCATTCAAAGGGACAACAGGATCTACACTATTATATAATTGTGTCCAATTCAAGCACAAAAGATCATGCAAAATCCCATTCCAGTCTGCTTGGGATTTCATATAAATTTTACAAGAATATGATATATCAGGGACAGGCTGCTCAGTCTTCACTAATAATGAAATCAAGGCATGATCAGATGTCCCGACTGGAGAACCAACCTTACTAGTTATAACGCCAGGGGAGTCAGTGTATACGAGGTCCAAGCAATTACCAGACCTGTGAGTAGCTTCATTTATGATTTGCTCACAACCCGATTCAGAGGCAAAGTCTAAAGCTCTTAAGCCATGGCGATCGGTAGGAGAGATGGAACTTAACTACTCCCTATGGTGAGCATTAAAATCACCAACAAAGACAAAAGAAGCCTTTCTATCATCTTCTTGTATCTTAGCCATAATGGTAAGAAGACAATCGAAGATAGAATCATCCATGTCTGGATTCAGGTAGATCGAACACAAATAAAAGTTGTTATGCCTGCCACAAACTTCTATTACCCGAATCTTATGACATCTACATTGATAGCAGGACTTAAGAGAAGCAGGGTACTCAGTCCTAATATACACCGCCATTCCCCTGGCCCTAGGGATGGCATTGCTTTTCAACATTATTGGCTTCTTAAAACCACTTATAAGGAGCTCAGAGGAGTGCCTCATATTAGAAACCAAACTTTCTGAGTACAAAAGAATATCATACTGTCTGGATGCAACTGTAAGATCTTGGATATTTGCATGAAGACCACGAATATTGCAATACAGAAGACGACATTGATGAAATCTAGGACTTACTGGTCCCGGATTTCGCTCAATGTCTCCAGACAGCATAAGAATTAATAGAAATAAAAAAGAGACATCATACTTAAAAACTAGATTAACAAGAATTATAACAAAAACAATATGTACAGAATTATAAAGTGATTGATGATACCCACAGACTATAGTAAAAAGTCGGAAAAACTGGTCAACATGGAGGAGCCGATACACCATGCAAGGCTAAATACCCTCCAGGATAGCCACTTCAACTGAAGGGGGGACAGTAAGGATGGTTTTGAGAAGAAAAAGTCAGAAAAAGGAAAAGACAACCTTTCGATAAACCACCAGGCATCCATGGCCCTTCTATTAAGCCTGCCCAACACACCATTTCAAAAAAAAAACAAGAGGAAGAAAAAAAAATAATAAGATAGAATAGTGTGTCCGAGTGTACCCTTAAGCAAGAGAACTCTAACCCAAGACAGTGGAAGACCATGGTACAGAGGCTATGGCACTACCCAAGACTGAAGAACAATGGTTTAATTTTGGAGTGTCCTTCTCCAAGAAGAGCTGCTTACCATAGCTAAAGAGTCTCTTCTACCCTTACCAAGAGGAAAGTACACTGAACAAATTGCAGTACAGTAATTAACCCCTTGGGTGAAGAAGTGTTAAGTATCTCATTGTTGTCAGGTGTATGAGGAAAGACGAGAATATGTAAAGAATAGGTCAAACTATTCTGTGTAAGTGTAGGCAAAAAAAAAAAAAATAAGCCATGACCAGAGAGAGGGATCCAATGCATTACTGTCTGGCCAGTCAAAGGATCCAATACCTCTCTAGTGGTAGTATCTCAACAGGCGGCTGGTGCCCTGGCCAACCTACTACCTATTAATTACTGTTCACACTCTTTCCATCCATTCCTCTTTTTTCTGTCCCTCTCGGACTTCTTTTATGTCCCAACCTCCCAAGTCAATCACACCTGCATCATCAGGGCATTCATTCTGGACACCCCTGGACATGTCCTCGGTCATTCACATATAGTCCTCTCTCTCTCTCTCTCTCTCTCTCTCTCTCTCTCTCTCTCTCTCTCTCTCTCTCTCTCTCGTCTACTGCATGTGCATCGCGAGAACTCTCATCCCGTTCTCTATTTTCTCTATTATGATGGGGGTCTTCACTTTTTTTATTACGTTCTTCGTTCCTCTTTTTTGCCCTAGTTGTTACTCTTATTACTGCACTTCTAGAGAGAGCATCAGCTACCTTGTTAGCCTTACCTTCTATGTTGTGAAAACCCTTTATATTAAACTCTAATAATCTCTCAATACATCTCGCTTGATGAGAGGTCAAATAATTTTTACGATACAAATCACGTAAGGGGCAATGGTCGCTTTGCAACTCAATCGACTAACCTAATAAAAAGAACCGATGCCTGCCCTTTTAACACCCGGGAAGCAAAACAAATGGGTCTTTTTGGGCTCAAGCCATGGCGTCCTGATGGAAGGTTCCTTATTGGTAGCTTCCTTGGGTATATAACTACTAAGATATTCCCAGAGAATTTAACCACAGGTTATCACAGAATTCTAACTTCTGGAGCGAGTATCCTAAAGGTTTCCCTTTAAGACATCGTATATCAACAGGGGACGCATGTATTAACGCGCCTCATAGCTATCTGCACCCCACATAGAGTTAACACTTCGATGTGGAGGGGCGGAGAATAGCTGGGGAGCCGTTCCACAGCTATACTCGTCCGTGGCTACTTTTGCTAAATGACGTCACGTCCGTCCTCATCCTTCTTCTAGTAGCTTGCCTTGTTAAGACGGATTTTCCCTTGTGCTATTTTCATCGGCTTGCATCTTCGTTATGTCACTACCTTCGGCCTCGCCTTCTTCTGGAAAGTTGAGTACCAGGTCCCAGTATTGTTTAAGTAAGCTCTGACCGTAGAGTAACTTTTACTTTTCGAGATATTTTATGTTTTCTGGCAGAGCTGTGCTACTACCGGACACGCCATTTTATGGCGTCGCTGTTACCCTGCATGCGTTATTTAGCTAGCCTGAACAGCTTATTCCGGCCTTTTAACTAATTGATACTATTAGTTATTTAGTCTTCATAGCTAGGAACTTCATATATCGTGTTTTGACGCTTTTTTATCGGTCATCGCCTGACCCCATACTAGATCGCTAGCTTAGCCCCTAGGCCAGAGCGCCTATCACCAGTGTTCATGCGTGATATATTACAGTGATCCTAGGTTAAGTTATGAAGATAGTGGCATTATTTTATGATACTGTTTACTGTGATGCAAGTGTTTTCGCCTTCAGGCACCATATAGGGGATAGGTTTGATAGTGTGCCTTTCTAACCTAACCTAAATGCTCCCCCTTCCACGTAAGGAGATCAAGTTCATACCAGAGTACCTATCGCTTCTCTGTCCTCCCTAAGGGAATGATCCCCCCTTAGGGTTGCGTCCGAGAATGAGGAACGGCCGTCCCTTCCTCAATTGCTAAGGTTAGGTTACCTGACCTTCCTTGCAATTGCGATACGTCTTCCAGCCTTCCTAGCTTAGGGTGTAACATCCCTGCTCTAGGTTAGGCCTCGGGGGGAGCTAGTTCTGTGCCTTGCTTGAAACGGTACCCATGCACCGTTCTCAGCCAGGCTGCCTACCTTAGGCTAGGGAGCGTCCTCCCTTCCTTGGTGGCCGCTTTGGTACAGAGCCTCCCCTATGGAACACCCTGCCTCTTCTCCCCTCCCCACCTATCCCTTGTATGGCCTAGCCTATACTTAGGTTAGCCTATACCCATCTGTCTCCTGTCCTACAACTCCTCCTTAGGGTGGAGTGACAGGGCTATCTTGAGTCCCTGTGTGCAGTCCGCTCTGGTACATATACCCTTCATAGTGTCCTATGGGGTTAGCCACTGGATGCGTTTTGTCCGCAGGGGTTCTCCCCCCTCTTGGGTGTTCCCTAGCCCTCCCTTGGGCTACTCTGGCTCCCGGCCGCCTGCCGGCCCCCTGCCATTGGGTGATAGGGCTAGCCTCTATCATGGGTACACCCATTCAGGTGGGATGCTATGGGGTTCGTGTCCTTACCCCTCCATCCCTCCTTCTGTCTCTTTTCCTGTCCTGGTGCTGGTCCCTTGCCGCCTCTACTGCCGGCGATACCGCCCTCCCCCCTTGGTGACACATTCCTTGTTCCCCCCTGGCCGACAGTCCTCCGTGTGCCGGAGGGCTGCCGCCTCCCGTCGGTGTACAGCCGATGGCCTACCCTTATACCTCCTAGCTTCGGTCGTCCGTCCATCGGGCCGGCCCCCGGTGTGCCGGCATCCATTGCCAGCTGTCCGGATTTGCTATATCCACCTTCCCTATCCTATGACCCTGTCACCAAGCCGCCGCCTCCCGCCGGCGTGCTGCCGCTGTGCCGGCGGCCGCCATCCTGGCATTACTCCTGACTTCTCTATGTGTCTTCACTAATGCCAGAAACTCTGCTGGAGCGGCCTCCGGCGTACTGCCGGTCTGCCAGAGCCCTCCGGAGACGCCAAGAGACTTGCACCCCTTCTCCCAGCTATCAACACCATGCTGATAGCCCTATACTGCAACCAGATGGCTTGGCTACCTAAATAGATAGGTATTGTCTTACCGTTCTATTAGTAGCCGTGCTGTCTTCTTGCATATCACAATTTTCCAGCATGCTGTGTGTATCTTAGCACGGCTGGTTGCCGGAAACCGTTGCCCTATGGGGTCTTCTACACCCCCATTTTAATGGCCTGAGTGGTCTCAGTCCCAGATTTACATCTTAGGCAATTCCTGCTAGAATTCCTTCTGCCTCTCTGGCGATCTATGAAGAATTCTGTCTTTTGACCTCGGCCACAAACAAATTGCCTATTGATAAGGTTACGGTAACCAGCCGGGCGGGATACACGGAGTATGTGTCTATCTACTCATTTCCCGCTCCACTCTCTAACATTACAATGTTATTAATTACTTAAGATTAAGTTAAAGTTAACTTCTTAATATTTAACTTTTGAATAATATAAGTAATCTGTATGACTTCCATATACTTGTGTTCTCTTTCTCTTACAGGAGGAGTACGTGAAATGTGACCACAACTTCTGTGGAGTGAAGCGCCCGCACTTCTACGGGCACACGGCGTGTAGGACCCACGCCCCTTGCGCCAACAAGAAAGGCGATCTGAAGTTTTGAGACCCGCAGCACTGTACAGTCTGCAAGGACCGCCTGGTCGAGGCGTTCGACAATCCTCCTTCAGCGGAGGTTAGGGACTCTTCTCGAGGGAAGCTACGCAAGTGGGTGCGTGGCTTCCAGAAGAACGCCACCGGACCATACCTTGCCACCGAAGACTTGAGGGCCTTGCTTTTCCCGAAGGCATCCCCAGACTCAGTGGTCCCCAAGGATCAGATCCCCACCGTCCAGATAACGGTGGAACCGGATGTAGTCATGGCTCAGTCCATGCACGAGTGCCGTTTGGATGCCGACAACGCGGAACGTATGTCGGAAGTGTCAGAGAATACGGAGAGGAGCCTCATGGGCGACAAACTGGACTATGAGGAAGACCAGGTGGAATACCCTGAGTCGGAGCAGGAGGTCGCTCCACCTTCCAACCCACACACCGACTCCTACACTGACGGACGTATCACTCCCGTCTACATCTGCTACCCCGGATCCCACCCCATCCAACATCCAGGAGATTTTCAAAATGCTTGAGGCTCTCATGGATAAGAAACTCCGCGAGACGCATGAGTTCTTCAGGTCCAACATGGGAAGTTCGAAGCAGCCGAAAAGGATCACGGTTAAGGACCTCCCCGCATGCTCAGATACCAACCCCTGTAGGTATGCCGAGCACATGCCAATTACGACGGGCAAGATCTTCATAAGCGAAAAAATCGGCTCGATTGCGCTGGAAGAAGTGGAATTCTTCCCGAACTTTGAGGCTTATCCGGACTGTTACGTCCGACTTCGATCCGAACCTGCCTCTAAAGAAGAGACCGAACCGAAGGAGGTTATAGTGTTCGATCTCGCGAAGGCCCAGGCTATGCTGGCCAATACAGTGAAAAGTAGGGGCTTCACCTGCTCGAAACTTCCGGCGCTTAGCAAGAAGCACCCTACCTACGTCGCACCAGACGATGCGACCCTCCCCTTCTTGGAAAAGGCCTTCACTGCGGTACATAAGGCAGTGGAAGAAGGAAAACCTTGCCCTGCACTGGAGGAGTGCAGACCCTTCTCCCTGACTACTCCCCCTGATGTTAGACAATGGAAAGATGTCCAGTCAACATTTGTGGTGGGAAAACTAGAACCTGACGTCGCTGGCTGTCAGTTTAACGAACCCCTCCCAAAACTTAATGACCATCTCCTTCGTCGGGAACATGATACGAAGGAAAGGCTCGCCGCATCCATGTCCCTCCAAGTACAGCTCGAAGTCATGGCTGGTGACACTAGGGTCCCTGACTACTACATGGTTCTCGCCAAAACACATTTGGCGACCGTAGTAAAAGATCTGTACAGCTTCACGAAGGCTCGTAGAGCCTGTCGTGAATTCGTGTTCTCCAGTGCCACGGTGAAACACGAACCCCAGAGGCTGATTTCCTCCAACATCTGGGGTAAGCACCTCTTTCCCTCCTCCCTTGTAAAAAAGATCACCGACAAGGCCGCCACGGAGAACAGGAACCTTCTCCACAAGTGGGGCATGTCGAAGAAAAGGAAATCCTCTCAGGACGACGGCCCTCAACATAAGAGGAAACCCACAAAACCGAAACCCCAGCAACGTCAACAGAGACGGCAGTTTCCGGGATCCGCTACTCCCCAAGTGGCAGCTCAGCCACAGCAGACCTTTCAGCTGGTCACTCAACCGGTCTTGTCACAGTCGCCGGTTTTCACCCCTGCTTTTGAGCAACAGTCAACTACCTTTCGTCCCAAAGGTAGAGGCTCAAACAGAGGTGCAGGCAGAGATGCATCTCGCCGTCCCTCCAGAGGCAGAGGAGGAAAGGGAGCTAGCGGTCGAGGTAGTAAACCCTCGGGAAACCAAAAGCAATGAAGTGCTTCCGGTGGGAGGAAGACTCCGCCAATTCCAGGATCGTTGGACCTTCGATCCCTAGGCACACAGCATTGTCAAGAAGGGTCTAGGCTGGAGCTGGATTCAACCACCCCCAACCTTCCAGCAGTTCTTCCAACAGTCAACCCCCCTTCTGGAAGAATATGTCCTAGAACTCCTGAACAAGAAGGTGATAAGGAGGGTAAAGTCAACCAGGTTCCAAGGGAGACTGTTTTGCATCCCCAAGAAGGACCGACAAACTCAGAGTCATTCTAGACTTATCCCCCCTCAACAAGTTCATAGCGAACAACAAGTTCAAGATGCTGACTCTTCAACAGATAAGGACCCTTCTGCCTCAAGGTTCCTACACGGTCTCCATAGACCTGGGGGATGCCTACTGGCACGTTCCAATGAACCACCACGCTTCCTCCTACCTAGGATTTCGACTCCAAAGGAAAAGCTACGCTTTCAGGGCCATGCCCTTCGGCCTCAATGTGGCCCCACGGATCTTCACAAAGCTGGCAGACGCCATCGTTCAACAGCTCCGCCTCCGCGGCGTCCAGGTGATGGCCTACCTCGACGACTGGCTGGTTTGGGCTCCATCGCCCGAAGATTGTCTAAGATCCTGCAACAAAGTCACCCAGTTTCTGGAACACCTGGGATTCAAGATAAACAGAAAGAAATCTCGCCTCTCTCCAGCTCAGAAGTTCCAATGGTTAGGAATCCAGTGGAATCTTCAGTCACACCGCCTTTCCATTCCCCAGAAGAAAAGGAAGGAAATAGCAGGGTCTGTCAAAAGACTGCTGAAATCCAAGCGGATCTCAAGACATCATCAGGAACGAGTTCTAGGCTCTCTACAGTTCGCCTCAGTGACAAACCCAGTGCTGCGTGCACAGCTAAAGGATGCCGCGGGAGTCTGGAGACGTTCCGCATCCATCGCTTGAAGAGACCTCAAGAGACGGCTCCCAAACAGACTTCGGTTACTCCTAAAGCCGTGGTTGGAAGCAAAGGCCCTGAAAAGGTCCATCCCTCTTCAACACCCCCTTCCATCACTCAACATCCACACGGACGCTTCGCTGGAGGGTTGGGGAGGTCACTCCCACCAAAAACAGGCTCAAGGAACATGGTCTCCCCTATTCAAGACGTTTCACATCAACATCTTGGAGGCCATGGCGGTCCTTCTAACTTTGAAGAAACTCTCCCCGCCTTCCTCGATCCATATTCGTCTAACCCTGGACAACTCGGTGGTAGTTCGATGTCTCAATCGCCAAGGCTCAACATCGCCCCAGATAAATCAGGTGCTTCTCCCAATCTTCCGTCTGGCAGAGAAGAAGAAATGGCACCTGTCTGCAGTTCATCTACAAGGATTCGGCAACGTGACGGCGGACGCTCTATCTCGGACAAGCCCGATAGAGTCGGAATGGTCTCTAGACGCAAGATCCTTCTCCTTCATCTCTCACCAAGTCCCAGAACTTCAGATCGATCTCTTCGCAACGAGCGACAACAATCAACTTCCTCGATATGTGGCCCCGTACGAGGACCCCAAGGCAGAAGCAGTGGACGCCATGTCACTGGATTGGAACAGATGGTCCAGGATCTACCTGTTCCCTCCCACCAACCTTCTGCTGAAAGTCCTCTCCAAACTGAGAACCTTCAAGGGGACAGTGGCCCTAGTGGCTCCCAAGTGGCCCCAGAGCAACTGGTACCCCCTAGTCCTAGAGCTACAACCCACGCTGATCCCTCTCCCGGGCCCAGTTCTATCCCAGCAAGTACAGAAGTCGACTGTCTTCGCTTCATCATCGAAAGTCAGGGACCTTCATCTCATGATTTTCTCTCCCTAGCCGCAAAGAAGAGGTTTGGGATCTCGAAGAAAAGTCTAGACTTTCTCGAGGAATACAAGACCGAATCCACACGACGGCAATACAAATCATCCTGGAGAAAATGGGTCTCATTCGTCAAGGCAAAAAATCCTACGGAAATCACCATTGATTTTTGCATGTCCTTCTTCATTCACCTTCATGGACAGGGCTTAGCAGCCAACACGATTTATACCTGCAAATCGGCCTTGACTAGACCACTACTGTACGCCTTCCAGATTGATCTGTCCAGCGACATCTTCAATAAACTGCCGAAGGCATGCGCTCGTCTACGCCCAGCACCCCCACCAAAACCTATCTCCTGGTCCTGGACAAGGTGCTCCATTTTGCCTCCAACTTGGACAACGATTCGTGCCCTCTCAAGGATCTGACTCAAAAAGTTATATTTCTTTTTGCTCTTGCCTCAGGAGCCCGAGTCAGCGAAATAGTGGCATTATCAAGAGACGAGGGTCACATCCTGTTTACAGACTCAGGAGACCTTACCCTCTTCCCGGATCCGACGTTTCTCGCTAAAAACGAACTACCCACAAAAAGATGGGGCCCTTGTAGAATCTGCCCCCTGAAAGAAGATGCCTCTCTATGTCCAGTAGAGAGCCTCAAGGTCTATCTTCGTAGAACTTCTGACTTTGGTGGAGGCCAACTCTTCAAAGGAGAAACATCGGGTAGCGACCTGTCGCTGAAACAACTAAGAGCGAAAATCACCTACTTCATTCGCAGAGCGGATCCTGACAGTACACCCGCAGGTCATGATCCTAGAAAAGTCGCATCGTCTCTGAATTTTTTCCAGAGCATGAATTTCGAAAGCCTCAAGAGTTTCACAGGCTGGAAATCCTCGCGTGTTTTCTTCAAGCATTACGCGAAACAAGTGCATGAAGTCAAACATTTCGTGGTAGCCGCAGGTAGTGTTACGAAACCTGCACCTAACTCTGCATAGAACAGTGAGTTACTTGGGACTTTAACTCTTCGGGTGCCTATATTGACCCTCGTGTGATACGTAGTGAATTCAGAGACACTTAGTGTTTTTTCATAGACTGTTCTTTACAAGGTGAAATGTCATAGTCGTCACATGAGTGCCGCATGCCTAGAGCATGATGTGTTTTTTCCTTATTAAAGACTGACGTTCCTCTGGAACCTGTGCCTTCTAATAATTTGAAATTTTCTTTCAGATTCAAGAGCGAAGTCTTTCATTACTATGTACATTATAATTTATTGTAAATTACTTTTACATCCCTTATTGCATTTATTTACCATATTCTGCAATTGTGAAATAAAATTTCTATTTTATTACTTGTGCGTCTCAATCCGCTCCTACTTATACTATGAAATACATGGCTGTCATAGTTTCATTATCCCCTTTTTCTTTTAAAAAATGATGAAGAATAATAGGTTCAATCCATATTATATACTCACCTATGCTATGTAATATTCCTAACTGAATACTTACTTGCGCTATACCTTCGAGAGCAGATCGTTCTCTTGTTACAAAATACAGTGCCTAACCACCACTTGTCTGTTATTGAGAATGTTCCTGTATGAATATCAACCATTCTGTCTTGTCTCCGAGTTCTTCACGTTCTCCCCGCAAGGTGGGTAGCCCTTCGATGACCACTTTGATCTTCAGCATGGTCCGTTGGGACTTCTCTGCCAAAGGGGGCAGGAAGTTTCATCCCCACGGAACCTCTATCGAGGTCACTATGCTTACCCTATTCAAAGCCCTCGGCACTTACACTACA
>NC_090730.1:77474589-77482089 GCF_036898095.1 Palaemon carinicauda | reverse complement strand
TATTTTATTTATTTTTTTAAATGTTATTTTAAATGTATTTTTAACAATGCAAATGTAGAGAATTTCTTTAATTACATATTACTAGCGTACTAATCAGCTTTTCATACAAACATCATCCTGACAAATTACTCCCTTAGCGAATGAGGTGGCCACTCATACAGCTTTGAATTGGATCAGGTAGGGGGTATTGTCAGGGCTATTCAACTCGTTCCTTTGTAGCTGCTTGCTGTGCCGTAACCTACGCCAAACAAGGAAGTTCACGGCGATAAAAATTAACACCGTTACACAAAAACCAGCTAGTAATATAGGGTGAAGAATCTCTTTGTAAGTCGGTGACAGGTGGTCCTTTTCGGTAAGTTTCATTAAGCGTTTTGCCACACTTCCTTTATAGGGGAGAGGAAGTGCGGGCATTGTAGAGGTCCACGTGAAGTTCGCGAAGTAAGCTCGTTCTCTGATGATTGTCCGTAGGCCAGTCACCATGGAATTCGGGGAAGTCCCGATACAGCCATCTGCTGCGACGAAGATGTTGTTGAAGGATGTGGATCCGTCAGGGCATGATACATTGAAGCCGTCCTTGTCGTATCGTATCCACGAGCCATTATTTAGTCTGCAATTGAATTCTTTATTGTCAAAGGGATAAAGCCTATCCAGACAATTTTCACTTGTATGGGAGAGAGCACCGTCTAGCACTATACCTAACTCGCATGAATCCATCAAGTTTTTACGGAATTCAAATGAGTCAGCTGTACATATTTTTCTATCCATTGCGTCTGAACAGTGAGTTAATTGATTTAAGTCTTTAATGACCGTATATGTTTCCTTGTCTGGGGAAATCAATACGTGTCCTGTCAAACTGGATATTACTGGATTTGAGTGATTCGTCATGAAAGTCGGAAATGGTGATATCCTGTAAGATTGCCAGGCATCAGAAGAATCAAAGGGAATTGTAATCCTAATCTTGTTATTATCTACGTTTACTGTAATTAGGCTGTAATAAAATTCTAACCTATGTTCGTCTAACAAAGGAACATAGCCTAGTTTATCCCTAGTGTTCTCCAGAACTAATTTTAAGTAACGTATAGGCAACAAATGGGGCGACAATACACCTTTAGTTGCTAACGTGATAGCTTCTACATAATCCTTGGATTTCTCAATGAAATGTGCAATTCTGTTATGTATGTGATCTATCTTTGAATCATAATACGTTAATGTTGCTAACAAATCCTGTACTTCCATAATTTGAACGATATTATCTGAATGTTCATTTAACAAATCCATAATTTTATTGATTGAAGCTAACTGATCCCTTAGTTCTGACATAATCAATTCATCTTTATGAGTCAAGAACTCAATTTTCTTATTTTGATTACTAATTTTAAGACGATTGGAAAGTCCTAAACCTAAACTTGCAACAGACCCAAAGATGCTTAATGCAGCATAAATGAACGGATTCCGTCTTTCTTTTTGTTCGTGTCCTACAGTCCACATCAAAAGGTCATAAGCCAAAGATCCTGTCTCTCCAGTCTTATTTTTCAAGTCATCAGATAGCATCTCTGCAACTTTTAATGTTGATCCAAGCAAACTCTTAGTAGTCAAATGAAAATGTCTCCTATGCAACTCATCCAATGATGCAGAAAACCTTGAAATGGCGGTTCTTAAGCTAGTGACATCATTCTCTTGAAGAAAAATTGCTTGCATATGCACTTCGACAATTACGTTGGTTGATGTAATAAAAATGTCTTCTTGTCTTTCAACTATATTGCCATATTTAAAATATGTATTCTTAGTCTTAGAACTCATCCCATACGAAAAAAATGTCTGAGCGAACAATATCACTCCCAACAACAAAAAATTCATCTTGGAAACCTGTAACGAGAAAAAACATATGTAATTACTCCTGTATTAAAAAGAAAACTTTTAGTCACAAAAATTAAAATTTTTCCTCACTTCTTTTTAATTTCTTATGTGAGACAATGGTACTATTCTCTCATCCGTGGGTTGGGCTACGTTTTGAATTCTAAACCTATTGGCCGTTAATGTTTCCAAAATGTTAAATGGGCCTTCAAACTTAGGTGTTAGTTTATAGTTGAGCCCTTTTCTGACATTGATTTGAATATAGATGTTATCACCCACGGTATATGTTTTAGTTGGTTTCGCTATTTTATCATGATTCCTTTTCATTATGATTTGTGATTCTTCTAAATTCTTTCGAAGGATATCATATCGACTTATACTTGCATTTATACATTCTTTTAAAGGATTTGATAGATTAGTTGTAGGCGTTAATACATGGAAAGGTGTTCTAACTGGGGTACCATACAATGCTTCATGCGGTGACATTTTAATTGATATATGATATGAATGATTCAGAGTACTCAGTGCCGCCGGTATTGCAATATCCCAGTTGGGGTCTGATCCCCCTAGTGTTACCCTCAATATATTTAATATCTTCCTATTTGCTCTTTCCACTAGCCCATTCGACTCTGGGTGATATATCATGGTATTGACCTTCTTTATGTTGAGGAATTCACACAATGAGGTAAGAAAGTGATTATTAAATTCACCACCCGAGTCTGAGATTATCATGTGTGGAATTCCATGTTTACAAATGTAACACTCGTAAAACTTCCTAGCGCATTCAATCGCAGTTTTAGTTTTAAGCGCTATTAGTTCTGTATATCGAGTTAAAGCATCTATAATTACTAAGAGGTGCTTATTTCCTCTGTCTGACTCGTAAAATCCTGTTAACAAATCTAAATGTATTCTTTCAAAGGGTTGATTGGGAACAGGATAAGCTCCTAAGCTGACAGGTGTTTTCGTATGCCCTTTGTTTTCCTGACATGTGCGACAATTAGCTATGTGTCTTTTTATATCTGTAAGCATTGTATGCCAATAAAACAATGATTTGGCTTTCTGTGACATTAATGAGAACCCAGGGTGTCCATGTAATGGATTTGAATGCAACCAATTCAGGACAGTGGAAACAAGTGAGTTTGGTACTACTACCTGGTCGTTAGTTACATGTGGTGTATTGCGGGTTTTCCTTGTCACAGTCCTACACAGAATATTATCTTTGATTACATAATTCTGCTGCTTATACTTTATATATTCTTTTTCTTTATGATTGCCTTTCAAAGCATTTATAATTGTTTCTATTTTCTGATCTTTTCTTTGCTCAGTCTGTAACAATTCAGCACTCCAGCCTAAATCTTCTTGTTCAGATATTGTTTTTACAATAGGCATGGATGTTGATATATCTATTAATTCAGCTAAAGACTCCGTACAAGATGACACGGGGTTGCGTGATAATGCATCCGCAATGATATTTGCTTTCCCAGGTAAATACCCGATTCTTGCGCCAAAATCTTGAATGATTAAATGCCACCGAGTTCGTTTAGGGCTGTGATTGAAGCCTTTAAAGAACTCTGTTAGTGGTTTATGGTCAGTAAGAACCTTAACGGGATAACCGTAAATTATGAACTTAAAATGCACTAGCGAATTAACAATAGCTAGTCCTTCCTTGTCTATTACTGCATACTTACTTTCGGAAGTTCTCAATTTTCGAGAATAGAAAGCTATCGGGAAAAACTGTTTATCATATTGCTGAAGCAATACCCCTCCTACTCCTAAGTCTGAGGCGTCTGTTGCAATGAAGAATTCCTTACCGAAGTCAGGGAATTTTAAGATAGGAGAACTACACAGTTCATCTTTCAAAGTATTAAACGCCTGTTGATGTTGCTCAGACCATATGAAATCTACGCCCTTCTTCGTAAGATCAGTTAAAGGAGCGGCTATTATTGAATAGTTGCGTATAAAACGCCTGTAATATCCACTACAACCCAGAAATTGCTGTATTCCCTTGACATTAGTAGGTATGGGAAAATTACGTATAGCCGACACCTTATCATGGACTACTTTAAGACCTTGGCTTGACACCATGAAACCCAAATATATTAATTCTGTTTTGAAAAATTCACACTTACTAATCTTTACCCTTAAGTTATGTTGTCTTAATCTCTGTAGTACTAGTTCTAACTTACGTAGATGTTCCTCTAAGGTGTTGGAAAAGATTACAAGATCATCCATATAGGCATGCAATATATCCCCTAACAAGTCTCCAAACACTATGTTAATCATTCTTGTAAATGTTATAGGAGCACAACGTAAACCAAAAGGCATCCGTAAAAATTCATAATGTCCCCTGGCTGTGCTGAAGGCTGTGTATGGGATACTATCTTCTTCTAATGATATCTGGTGAAAGCCTTTAAGTAAGTCCAAACTGGTAAAATATTTATTCTGACCTAACAAAGACAAAATATCGTCAGTACATGGCACTGGGAATCGATCAGGGATCGTTTCCTCGTTTAGACGACGAAAGTCGACGCAGATACGCCATGTTCGATCTTTTTTCGGTACAACTATTAAAGGAAAATTATAAGGGCTATTTGATTTTCTAATGACTCCTTCCTCTAACATTTTACCTACTTCATCATTTATTTCATTCTGGAATTTCATAGGGAGTCTGTACGAGGGTACATATATAATTTTCTGTTTGTCTTTTAACCTTATTTGATGCTCGATCACATCTGTTTTTCCTAAGGATCCATCCGTAGTGGAAAAGACATCTGTATATTTATTTAAAAGTTCAAAAATTTTCTGCTGAATTTCTTCGTCTTGAATGTCCTTACTGATTTTATTTTTAATAGATCGTAAAAGGGATTCATCCGCAACTGATTGAGAGTGATTGATTTCAGCAACGGTAAGAATACGATGTTTATAAACTTCTACATCCAAGATATGTTGATTTCTGTGAATTACTAAAGTGTTATTTAAATGATTACAGACTTCGATATTACATTGCTGATGTGAGCCTACTGTATAAATAGCTTGTGTGACAGACAATCCGTTGGTTTTCAAAGTATCGGAAAGGATTAATATATCAGATCCCGGTAGTGTTTTCTTTATTTGCACTATTAAATTCGAAGGTATGTTTGGTTCGATATATTGCGTGCAAGATGATATTACGGGTGAACGAGAATTCTGCTGGGTCGCGTATATTATTTCTTTATTAGTGAGACAAGTTATTGGTTCTTCAACGTACGTTACGGTTACATTTGTCGTCTCCTTTTTATCCAAAACTGACTTTAAAGTATTAGAAGACTTATAGAATTTCCCTTTGATATACACGCCGTGCTTTGCAGGAGCTAAGATAATATTTTGATTTCCCATAGATGGGTATCCTATAATTACAGCTGGATACATATTAATGTTTTTCACAACAACAAATGTATCGGCAAACGTGCGATTACCGACTCTGAACTGAACATGAGTTATGCCTATGACGTTTAATTCATTATTTCCTATACCTGAAAGTCTGATTCCTGATTTTTCAATCGGAAAGTTCGAAAACAACAAATGATGCGTCTTCAAATCCATAATATTACGTGGACTACCAGAGTCAAAAAATAACGTAAAGGATTTGTGTTCTAAATTTACAGCATATAAGGTTGGCCGTAACTCATTTTGGCTTATTATTGTATGAATTCGATGCAAATCTACGGGAGCATGCACTGTTTTACTTAATTCGGCCGTGTGTTTCATAGGAAAATCTATTGTCTCACAATTATCTGATAAAACATTAAATTGATTATTCAATACTATTGATGTTGACATAAATGACCTTGACCCAACATCACTCTCTTCCCCTCTAGAGTTAACTATGTGGTATTTGCTTTGCTCTGCACATTCTGAAAATTAGGCTGACTTTGCGGGGTCTGGTTTGACGGCCCAGGCTCAGCGATATTTGAAGAAGTGTTTGTTTGTTTCGGACTCTGAACTGCATTGACATTTTGTTGTTTCTTTTTATTGTTAAAATGAGGATTTTTCTTTTTATTTCCATATGGAACTGACTGTGGAATTGACTGTGTATTTCTAGGATATTGTTGTGTCTTACGCGCGTAACATTGACTATAAGAATGTGATCCTGTGTTGTGAACTGAACAAAATTTCGTTCTACAGTCTGCGCTTATGTGACCTTGACGTTTGCAGTTGTAACACGTCACTCCCGCTACTGGATTATTAATTACGTTCACTGTTTGTGGTTTTGTTTCATTCTTAGCAAAAACTTGAGTTAACACGGGATCGAGATCTGGACACTTGGACATGTGTTTCTTTATCTGTTTATAGACATCCAATTCCGTACTTGCAGGCATTAACTTCTTATCAAAGCACCGCACTAAAGCTTCAGGCAACATAAGTGTCATGCAAGTTAAATACATTAATCGTAAAAAATCTTTCACGGAGATATTATCGTTAGTAACCCAAGTGGAATTACCTAAAATGTCCTGATATTCGTTAAGCCTATCAGCTATGAGAGCTGCTCTCTCAACAACATTAAGCCGATTCATAGTGGCTTGATTAAGTGTATTTCGTAACGTTAACACTACATCCAAAGCTTCCTCACCCCCATAGATCGCGCGTAACCTAACTTTGAAATCATCCCAAGTAACTGCTTCCTGAAATGAAACACCTCTTAAATACGCACTCGCATCCCCCTTAGAAAAATCTATAAAACTTTTAGCTTCTTGTAATTGTACAAAAGGATCTACGATTTGTTTGGCATTTAAATGGGCATCAACGGATGAAATCCATGACTCCACATTTTGTGGCAAGAACCCGTTGACACGGCCTTGAAAAGGAAGGATTGCTGACCTGGCATTTACAAGCGTCACAATTGGAGGAGGATTAGCCTGGCCTACACCACTAGGTCCAGGGGTAGGGCTGACAGGAGGAGCCATGACTGCTGTATTCTTTTTTTTTTATCTCTTTGACCCCTTTCAATCCTATCAAAATATCTATATGAGTACAGACGCCCACTGCGTAAACGCATATGTATAATAAAATTCCCCCAACAATGTTACTAATCCCAATACATTTCCCCCCAAGAGTTTATGAAAGAAAAAGGAATTAGCACAAAGAAAGAAAAATTCTAAATGAGAATTCGGAGTTTCTTATAACAAAGTTTAGGAATTCACTCACCCCAGTAATAATTGACTAACGACTTGTGATAATTACACTTCACTGCCCAAACTGAAATGAATACAAAATCTCTGTACTTAGCTTTATATGAAGTCGACTCGTCGTCTCTCTCTCTCTCTCTCTCTCTTGATGTTTTGTTAGCGATGTCTCGTTCTAGTTTCTTGTTGTTTGTAGTTCTTCCTGGATATGTCTTGCAATAGTTGAACGCCAGTCCTTGGGTTTCCTAGGATGTTGATTGAAGATTCACTTTGTATACTAACATATGTTGGTGTTAGCATTTCCGTTGGACTTAGTCAAAATTGTAGATTCTTGTAGATAGTTTTTGAGTTCTTGAAGATCTTTATCAGGTATTACAGCTTTTATTTTGGAAGTCTTGAAGATCATTCTCTGGTTTTACAGCTTTTATGTTGAAGTCTTGAAGATATATCTCTGGTTTTACAGCTATTTATTTTGAAGTCTTGA
>NC_090730.1:77462089-77469589 GCF_036898095.1 Palaemon carinicauda | reverse complement strand
AGGTTAGGCCTCGGGGGGAGCTAGTTCTGTGCCTTGCTTGAAACGGTACCCATGCACCGTTCTCAGCCAGGCTGCCTACCTTAGGCTAGGGAGCGTCCTCCCTTCCTTGGTGGCCGCTTTGGTACAGAGCCTCCCCTATGGAAGACCCTGCCTCTTCTCCCCTCCCCACCTATCCCTTGTATGGCCTAGCCTATACTTAGGTTAGCCTATACCCATCTGTCCCCTGTCCTACAACTCCTCCTTAGGGTGGAGTGACAGGGCTATCTTGAGTCCCTGTGTGCAGTCCGCTCTGGTACATATACCCTTCATAGTGTCCTATGGGGTTAGCCACTGGATGCGTTTTGTCCGCAGGGGTTCTCCCCCCTCTTGGGTGTTCCCTAGCCCTCCCTTGGGCTACTCTGGCTCCCGGCCGCCTGCCGGCCCCCTGCCATTGGGTGATAGGGCTAGCCTCTATCATGGGTACACCCATTCAGGTGGGATGCTATGGGGTTCGTGTCCTTACCCCTCCATCCCTCCTTCTGTCTCTTTTCCTGTCCTGGTGCTGGTCCCTTGCCGCCTCTACTGCCGGCAATACCGCCCTCCCCCCTTGGTGACACATTCCTTGTTCCCCCCTGGCCGACAGTCCTCCATGTGCCGGAGGGCTGCCGCCTCCCGTCGGTGTACAGCCGATGGCCTACCCTTATACCTCCTAGCTTCGGTCGTCCGTCCATCGGGCCGGCCCCCGGTGTGCCGGCATCCATTGCCAGTTGTCCGGATTTGCTATATCCACCTTCCCTATCCTATGACCCTGTCACCAAGCCGCCGCCTCCCACCGGCGTGCTGCCGCTGTGCCGGCGGCCGCCATCCTGGCATTACTCCTGACTTCTCTATGTGTCTTCACTAATGCCAGAAACTCTGCTGGAGCGGCCTTCGGCGTGCCGCCGGTCTGCCAGAGCCCTCCGGAGACGCCAAGAGACTTGCACCCCTTCTCCCAGCTATCAACACCATGCTGATAGCCCTACACTGCAACCAGATGGCTTGGCTACCTAAATAGATAGGTATTGTCTTACCGTTCTATTAGTAGCCGTGCTGTCTTCTTGCATATCACAATTTTCCAGCATGCTGTGTGTATCTTAGCACGGCTGGTTGCCGGAAACCGTTGCCCTATGGGGTCTTCTACACCCCCATTTTAATGGCCTGAGTGGTCTCAGTCCCAGATTTACATCTTAGGCAATTCCTGCTAGAATTCCTCCTGCCTCTCTGGCGATCTATGAAGAATTCTGTCTTGTGCCCTCGGCCACAAACAAATTGCCTATTGATAAGGTTACGGTAACCAGCCGGGCGGGATACACGGAGTATGTGTCTATCTACTCATTTCCCGCTCCACTCTCTAACATTACGATGTTATTAATTACTTAAGATTAAGTTAAAGTTAACTTCTTAATATTTAACTTTAGAATAATATAAGTAATTTTTATGACTTCCATATACTTGTGTTCTCTTTCTTTTACAGGAGGAGTACGTGAAATGTGACCACAACTTCTGTGGAGTGAAGCGCCCGCACTTCTACGGGCACACGGCGTGTAGAACCCACGCCCCTTGCGCCAACAAGAAAGGCGATCTGAAGTTTTGGGACCCGCAGCACTGTACAGTCTGCAAGGACCGCCTGGTCGAGGCGTTCGACAATCCTCCTTCAGCGGAGGTTAGGGACTCTTCTCGAGAGAAGCTACGCAAGTGGGTGCATGGCTTCCAGAAGAACGCCACCGGACCCTACCTTGCCACCGAAGACTTGAGGGCCTTGCTTTTCCCGAAGGCATCCCCAGACTCAGTGGTCCCCAAGGATCATATCCCCACCGTCCAGATAACGGTGGAACCGGATGTAGTCATGGCTCAGTCCATGCACGAGTGCCGTTTGGATGCCGACAACGCGGAACGTATGTCGGAAGTGTCGGAGAATACGGAGAGGAACCTCATGGGCAACGAACTGGACTATGAGGAAGACCAGGTGGAATACCCTGAGTCGGAGCAGGAGGTCGCTCCACCTTCCAACCCACACACCGACTCCTACACTGACGGACGTATCACTCCCGTCTACATCTGCTACCCCGGATCCCACCCCATCCAACACCCAGGAGATTTTCAAAATGCTTGAGGCTCTCATGGATAAGAAACTCCGCGAGACGCATGAGTTCTTCAGGTCCAACATGCGAAGTTCGAAGCAGCCGAAAAGGATTTCGGTTAAGGACCTCCCCGCATGCTCAGATACCAACCCCTGTAGGTATGCCGAGCACATGCCAATTACGACGGTCAAGATCTTCATAAGCGAAAAGATCGGCTCAATTGCGCTGGAAGAAGTGGAATTCTTCCCGAACTTTGAGGCTTATCCGGACTGTTACGTCCGACTTCGATCCGAACCTGCCTCTAAAGAAGAGACCGAACCGAAGGAGGTTATAGTGTTCGATCTCGTGAAGGCCCAGGCTATGCTGGCCAATACAGTGAAAAGTAGGGGCTTTACCTGCTCGAAACTTCCGGCGCTTAGCAAGAAGCACCCTACCTACGTCGCACCAGACGATGCGACCCTCCCCTTCTTGGAAAAGGCCTTCACTGCGGTACATAAGGCAGTGGAAGAAGGAAAACCTTGCCCTGCACTGGAGGAGTGCAGACCCTTCTCCCTGACTACTCCCCCTGATGTTAGACACTGGAAAGATGTCCAGTCAACATTTGTGGTGGGAAAACTAGAACCTGACGTCGCTGGCTGTCAGTTTAACGAAGACCTCCCAAAACTTAATGACCATCTCCTTCGTCGGGAACATGATACGAAGGAAAGGCTCGCCGCATCCATGTCCCTCCAAGTACAGCTTGAAGTCATGGCTGGTGACACTAGGGTCCCTGACTACTACATGGTTCTCGCCAAAACACATTTGGCGACCGTAGTAAAAGATCTGTACAGCTTCACGAAGGCTCGTAGAGCCTGTCGTGAATTCGTGTTCTCCAGTGCCACGGTGAAACACGAACCCCGGAGGCTGATTTCCTCCAACATCTGGGGTAAGCACCTCTTTCCCTCCTCCCTTGTGAAAGAGATCACCGACAAGGCCGCCACGGAGAACAGGAACCTTCTCCACAAGTGGGGCATGTCGAAGAAAAGGAAATCCTCTCAGGACGACGGCCCTCAACATAAGAGGAAACCCACAAAACCGAAACCCCAGCAACGTCAACAGAGACGGCAGTTTCTGGGATCCGCTACTCCCCAAGTGGCAGCTCAGCCACAGCAGACCTTTCAGCTGGTCACCCAACCGGTCTTGTCACAGTCGCCGGTTTTCACCCCTGCTTTTGAGCAACAGTCAACTACCTTTCGTCCCAAAGGTAGAGGCTCAAACAGAGGTGCAGGCAGAGATGCATCTCGCCGTCCCTCCAGAGGCAGAGGAGGAAAGGGAGCTAGCGGTCGAGGTAGTAAACCCTCGGGAAACCAGAAGCAATGAAGTGCTTCCGGTGGGAGGAAGACTCCGCCAATTCCAGGATCGTTGGACCTTCGATCCCTGGGCACACAGCATCGTCAAGAAGGGTCTAGGCTGGAGCTGGATTCAACCACCCCCAACCTTCCAGCAGTTCTTCCAACAGTCAACCCCCCTTCTGGAAGAATATGTCCTAGAACTCCTGAACAAGAAGGTGATAAGGAGGGTAAAGTCAACCAGGTTCCAAGGGAGACTGTTTTGCGTCCCCAAGGACTCCGACAAACTCAGAGTCATTCTAGACTTATCCCCCCTCAACAAGTTCATAGCGAACAACAAGTTCAAGATGCTGACTCTTCAACAGATAAGGACCCTTCTGCCTCAAGGTTCCTACACGGTCTCCATAGACCTGGGGGATGCCTACTGGCACGTTCCAATGAACCACCACGCTTCCTCCTACCTAGGATTTCGACTCCAAAGGAAAAGCTACGCTTTCAGGGCCATGCCCTTCGGCCTCAATGTGGCCCCACGGATCTTCACAAAGCTGGCAGACGCCATCGTTCAACAACTCCGCCTCCGCGGCGTCCAGGTGATGGCGAACCTCGACGACTGGCTGGTTTGGGCTCCATCGCCCGAAGATTGTCTAAGATCCTGCAACAAAGTCACCCAGTTTCTGGAACACCTGGGATTCAAGATAAACAGAAAGAAATCTCGCCTCTCTCCAGCTCAGAAGTTCCAATGGTTAGGAATCCAGTGGAATCTTCAGTCACATCGCCTTTCCATTCCCCAGAAGAAAAGGAAGGAAATAGCAGGGTCTGTCAAAAGACTGCTGAAATCCAAACGGATCTCAAGACGTCAGCAGGAACGAGTTCTAGGCTCTCTACAGTTCGCCTCAGTGACAAACCCAGTGCTGCGTGCACAGCTAAAGGATGCCACGGGAGTCTGGAGACGTTCCGCATCCATCGCTCGAAGAGACCTCAAGAGACGGCTCCCAAACAGACTTCGGTTACTCCTAAAGCCGTGGTTGGAAGCAAAGGCCCTGAAAAGGTCCATCCCTCTTCAACACCCCCTCCATCACTCAACATCCACACGGACGCTTCGCTGGAGGGTTGGGGAGGTCACTCCCACCAAAAACAGGCTCAAGGAACATGGTCTCTCCTATTCAAGACGTTTCACATCAACATCTTGGAGGCCATGGCGGTCCTTCTAACTCTGAAGAAACTCTCCCGCCTTCCTCGATCCATATTCGTCTAACCCTGGACAACTCGGTGGTAGTTCGATGTCTCAATCGCCAAGGCTCAACATCGCCCCAGATAAATCAGGTGCTTCTCCCAATCTTCCGTCTGGCAGAAAAGAAGAAATGGCACCTGTCTGCAGTTCATCTACAAGGATTCGGCAACGTGACGGCGGACGCTCTATCTCGGACAAGCCCAATAGAGTCAGAATGGTCTCTAGACGCAAGATCCTTCTCCTTCATCTCTCACCAAGTCCCAGAACTTCAGATCGATCTCTTCGCAACGAGCGACAACAATCAACTTCCTCGATATGTGGCCCCGTACGAGGACCCCAAGGCAGAAGCAGTGGACGCCATGTCACTGGATTGGAACAGATGGTCCAGGATCTACCTGTTCCCTCCCACCAACCTTCTGCTGAAAGTCCTCTCCAAACTGAGAACCTTCAAGGGGACAGTGGCCCTAGTGGCTCCCAAGTGGCCCTGGAGCAACTGGTACCCCCTAGTCCTGGAGCTACAACCCACGCTGATCCCTCTCCCGGGCCCAGTTCTCTCCCAGCAAGTACAGAAGTCGACTGTCTTCGCTTCATCATCGAAAGTCAGGGACCTTCATCTCATGATTTTCTCTCCCTAGCCGCGAAGAAGAGGTTTGGGATCTCGAAGAAAAGTCTAGACTTTCTCGAGGAATACAAGACCGAATCCACACGACGGCAATACGAATCATCCTGGAGAAATGGGTCTCATTCGTCAAGGCAAAAAATCCTACGGAAATCACCATTGATTTTTGCATGTCCTTCTTCATTCACCTTCATGGACAGGGCTTAGCAGCCAGCACGATTTATACCTGCAAATCGGCCTTGACTAGACCACTACTGTACGCCTTCCAGATTGATCTGTCCAGCGACATCTTCAATAAACTGCCGAAGGCATGCGCTCGTCTACGCCCAGCACCCCCACCAAAACCTATCTCCTGGTCCTGGACAAGGTGCTCCATTTTGCCTCCAACTTGGACAACGATTCGTGCCCTCTCAAGGATCTGACTCAAAAAGTTATATTTCTTTTTGCTCTTGCCTCAGGAGCCCGAGTCAGCGAAATAGTGGCATTATCAAGAGACGAGGGTCACATCCTGTTTACAGACTCAGGAGACCTTACCCTCTTCCCGGATCCGACGTTTCTCGCTAAAAACGAACTACCCACAAAAAGATGGGGCCCTTGTAGAATCTGCCCCCTGAAAGAAGATGCCTCTCTATGTCCAGTAGAGAGCCTCAAGGTCTATCTTCGTAGAACTTCTGACTTTGGTGGAGGCCAACTCTTCAAAGGAGAAACATCGGGTAGCGACCTGTCGCTGAAACAACTAAGAGCGAAAATCACCTACTTCATTTGCAGAGCGGATCCTGACAGTACACCCGCAGGTCATGATCCTAGAAAAGTCGCATCGTCTCTGAATTTTTTCCAGAGCATGAATTTCGAAAGCCTCAAGAGTTTCACAGGCTGGAAATCCTCGCGTGTTTTCTTCAAGCATTACGCGAAACAAGTGCATGAAGTCAAACATTTCGTGGTAGCCGCAGGTAGTGTTACGAAACCTGCACCTAACTCTGCATAGAACAGTGAGTTACTTGGGACTTTAACTCTTCGGGTGCCTATATTGACTTTCGTGTGATACGTAGTGAATTCAGAGACACTTAGTGTTTTTTCATAGACTGTTCTTTACAAGGTGAAATGTCATAGTCGTCACATGAGTGCCGCATGCCTAGAGCATGATGTGTTTTTTCCTTATTAAAGATTGACGTTCCTCTGGAACCTGTGCCTTCTAATAATTTGAAATTTTCTTTCAGATTCAAGAGCGAAGTCTTTCATTACTATGTACATTATAATTTATTGTAAATTACTTTTACATCCCTTATTGCATTTATTTACCATATTCTGCAATTGTGAAATAAAATTTCTATTTTATTACTTGTGCGTCTCAATCCGCTCCTACTTATAATATGAAATACATGGCTGTCATAGTTTCATTATCCCCTTTTTCTTTTAAAAAATGATGAAGAATAATAGGTTCAATCCATATTATACACTCACCTATGCTATGTAATATTCCTAACTGAATACTTACTTGCGCTATACCTTCGAGAGCAGATCGTTCTCTTGTTACAAAATACAGTGCCTAACCACCACTTGTCTGTTATTGAGAATGTTCCTATATGAATATCAACCATTCTGTCTTGTCTCCGAGTTCTTCACGTTCTCCCCGCAAGGTGGGTAGCCCTTCGATGACCACTTTGATCTTCAGCATGGTCCGTTGGGACTTCTCTGCCAAGGGGGGCAGGAAGTTTCATCCCCACGGAACCTCTATCGAGGTCACTATGCTTACCCTATTCAAAGCCCTCGGCACTTACACTACAAGGGGAAATCTACCACGATACATTGATTCTCTGGTATTCTTCCATCAGGACGCCATGGCTTGAGCCCAAAAATTGGATTTTGAGCGGAGCGAAAAATCTATTTTTGGGTGAGATAGCCATGGCGTCCTGATGGACCCTCCCTGCTACTTTGTCCAGCCTTTCAGGCCCCACCCTGTCCTGCTGTATCATGGTGATCGGCAAGCAACTGGCATCAGGATGAGGACGGACGTGACGTCATTTAGTAATGGCGCCCGTTTGTTTACGTTTCGAGTACCAAAAGTAGCCACGGACGAGTATAGCTGTGGAACGGCTCCCCAGCTATTCTCCGCCCCTCCACATCGAAGTGTTAACTCTATGTGGGGTGCAGATAGCTATGTGGCGCGTTAATACATGCGTCCCCTGTTGATATACGATGTCTTAAAGGGAAACCTTTAGGATA
>NC_090730.1:77449589-77452089 GCF_036898095.1 Palaemon carinicauda | reverse complement strand
GGATCTCAGCTTATCGAGAACCTTCAAAGGGAGGTTGTGCGGAGGGAACAGATAAATATTGGACCATCTGTTCCAGTCTAGGGACATAGCGTCCACTGCCTCCGCTAGCGGATCCTCTATGGGGACACGTAACAATCTATTTTCTTGTTGTCTTTCGTCGCAAAGAGGTCTATCTGCAGCTCCGGGACTTGGCTCGAGATGAAGGAGAACGATCCTGCGTCAAGGGACCATTCTGACTCTATAGGTGTAAACCTGGATAGAGCGTCCGCTGTCACATTGCGGAACCCTTGAATGTGAACTGCTGACAGGTGCCATTTCTTCCATTCCGCCAACGGAATATGGCCAACATCACTTGGTTGATTTGAGGTGACCTCGACCCTTGTCGATTCAGGCATCTCACTACCACCTCGCTGTCTAGAACCAGTCTTATGTGGGTCGAGTGGCGAGGAGATACTTTCTAGTGTCAGAAGAACTGCCATGCTTTTAGAAAGTTAATGTGAAATGACTTAAAAAGATTGGACCAAGCTCCTTGGTCTCTCTTCTGATGAGAGTGACCTCCCCAGCCTTCCTTTGAGGCGTCTGTCTGGATAGTTACTGACGGGGGAGGAGGTTGAAGAAGTATTGATCTCTTCAACTGCTTGGCATTGGACCACGGCTTGAGAAGCGTTCGTAGTAGAGTCGGTAGAGGTCTTATTAGATCTCTTTGCGCATTTGATGCGTATTTTCTCCAGACTCCTGTTGCATCCTTTAGCTGTGCTCTTAGCACTTTGTTTGTTATCAAAGCAAACTGTAGAGAGCCCAGCACTCTCTCCTGTTCGCGTCTTGATATCCGTTTGGATTTCAATAGTCTCTTGACTGATCCTGCTATTTCTTTCCTCTTCTTCCCAGTAATGGAAAATCGATGTGACTCCAAATTCCAGTGCATTCCGAACCACTGAAATTTTTGAGGTGGAGAAGGTCGAGACTTTTTGATGTTGATCTTGAATTCCAGATGTTCCAGGAACTGGATCACTATCTTAGAAGCTTGCATGCATTCTGTCCTGGATGCTGCCCACACCAGCCAGTAGTCCAAGTAGGCTACTACTTGGACCCCCTTTAGCCATAATTGATGGATGGCTGCGTTCGCGAGCTTCGTGAAAATCCTTGGGGCTATGTTTAGCCCGAAAGGCATTGTTCTGAAGGCGTAAAGTTATCAATGTAACTTGAAGCCTAGGTAGGAGGAGAGGTGACGATTAATTGGAACGTGCCAAAAAGCGTCAGACAAGTCTATAGAAACAGCATATGCCCTTTTGGGCAGTAGGGTCCCTATGTGTTGAAGTGTGAGCATTCTGAACTTGTAGTTCACTATGAACTTGTTGAGTGGTAACAAGTCTAGAATGACTCGAGTTTTTCTGAGTCCTTCTTTGGAACACAAAACAGCCTTCCTTGGAATTTGATGGACTTAACTTTCCGGATTACTCTCTTGTCTAAGAGCTCTCGAACATATTCTTCCAGAACGGGGGTTGAGTGTTGGAAGAATTGAGGTGGAGGACTGCTCCCGCTCCAACCTAGTCCATTCTTTATTAGGCTGTGGGCCCAGGGATCGAAGGTCCAGGGATCCCTAAATAGCTGTAGTCTCCCTCCTACTGGAAGTATCTCACTTCTGCTGTTGTGGACCTGAGGCCTTGCCGCCTTGACTGCGTCCTCCCCTAGATCCCCTTCCTCTTGAAGGGTGACTAGAAGAACCTCTGGCTGTTCCTCTAGCTTTCGCACGAAAGGAAGAAGTCTGCCTTTCGAAGGCTGGGTTAAGAACTGGCGACTGTGTCGCCACTTGTTGAGGTACTAGCTGGTACGTGGTTGGAGGTTGTGCCACTATCTGAGGCACCGCGGTCACAGGAAGTTGTTGTTGTTGCTGTCGGTAGGGTTTAGCCGGCCGAGAGGATGGCTTAGGCCTTTTTGTCTTCTTCTTGGGTTGGGGACCCTCATCTGGAGAAGACTTTCTCTTAAAATCTAAACCCCACATTTCAGAAGGTTCCTATTCTCTGTGGAGGCCTTGTCTACTACCTCTTTAACCACTTCATTGGGAAAGAGGTCTTTACCCCAGATACGAGAGGATATCAGTCTCCTCGGTTCTTGCCTCACCGCAGTCGAGGCGAACACGAACTCTCTACAGGTTCTCCTAGCTTTAATAAAGCTATAGAGATCCTTCGTAACTGTAGCCAGATGGGTTTTGGCCACAACCATGAACATGTCCTGGTTCTTGGGGTCACTTGCCATCGTTTCTAATGTCGTTTGCAACGACATCGATGCCGCAAGTCTTTCCTTCGTCTCTTGCTCTCTGCGCAAGAGAACATCCGACAGTATTGGAAGTTTCTCACCAAACTGACGTTCAGCAATATCAGCTTCCAGCTTCCCGACTGAGAAGGTAAGGTGGACGTCCTTCCAGTCTTCTTGGTCCAAGGGCAAGGTCAGAGATAACGGCTTGCACTCCTCCAAGGAGTGGCATGGTTTTCCTGCCTCC
>NC_090730.1:77424049-77439049 GCF_036898095.1 Palaemon carinicauda | reverse complement strand
GCAGGAATTCTTGGGCATGATCAACTATTATCACCGTTTTCTGCCAGCCATTGCCGCCACTCTTGCTCCCCTCTACGCCTCCCTTAAGGGCAAGCCGAGGGACCTGAAGTGCAAAGAAGGCCCTATCAACTGCTGCGGCTCTCACTTTTCCTATCCCACACGCTCCTCTCCTTCTCTCCACCGATGCCAGCGACGTCGCTATTGGTGCAGTACTCGAGCAGGTGGTCAAAGGCTCGCCCCGCCCATTGGCCTTCTTCAGCAGAAAACATTCCAAGGCAGAATCGGGTTATTCTACCTTCGATCGAGAATTGCTGGCGGTGCACTTGGCTGTCCGTCACTTTCGCCATTTCTTAGAAGATACGCCCTTCGTCATTCGCACAGACCACATGCCTCTGGTGCACGCCTTCACTCGACAGTCTGACGCCTGGTCCGCCCGTCAACGGCGACATCTCTCCGCCGTGGCTGAATACAATTGCACCCTCCAATACGTCCCTGGGAAAATGAATCCCGTTGCCGATGCCCTGTCAAGAAACACGTTGGCTGCCGTTCAACAGGGATTGGATTACAACGCCCTGGCTGAAGCCCAACGACAGGATCCAGAGTATCAAGCTTGTAGGACATCCTGCACGTCCCTCCGTTGGGAAGACTTTCCCCTTGAAGACTCCAACACCACCCTCCTCTGTGACGTCAGTACTGGTAGACCGCGACCTTGGATTCCTGCTCCCATGCGCCGACAGGTGTTTGATTTCATTCACGGCCTTTCACATTCCTCGTGCCGTTCTACTGCACAGCTGCTGAAGGCAAAGTTCATTTGGCACGGCATTTCTAAGGATGCTAAGGATTGGGTCCGCGCCTGTACTTCTTGCCAAACTTCCAAAGTACATCGACACACGGATTCAGGAGTGGGCACCTTTCCTCAACCTCAGCGTTGTTTCGCACACATACACGTCGACGTTGTAGGCCCCCTACCCACATCACAAGTTCATCGTTACCTGTTTACCGTCATCGACCGCTCTACTCGTTGGCCTGAAGCCATTCCCATGGAAACTGCAACGTCCGCCTCATGTACATCTGCCTTACTCTCTGGATGGATTTCAAGATTCGGTATCCCTGAGCATATTACTTCTGACAGGGGAACCACTTTCACCTCTCATTTGTGGACGTCATTAGCGAATCTCCTGGGCATTACCCTACATCAGACAACGGCCTACAACTCCGCTGCCAATGGAATGGATGAACATTTTCATCGCACCCTCAAAGCAGCTTTGATGTCCCGCTGCAAGGACTGCAACTGGTTTACTCAGCTTCCCTGGGTCCTCCTGGGACTAAGGATCACTCCTAAAGACGCCCTCGACGCCTCGGCAGCTGAAATGGTGTATGGCGACCCGTTGGTCGTCCCTGCCGAATTTTTTCCTTCTACAACCTCCTCCGACGATCTCCAGCGCATACGTCACGTCGTGGGAAAATTTACTCCGTGCCGCCAGACTTACAAGCCCCCAGCGAAGCATCACATACCAACGGACTTGCACTCTGCAACGCACGTCTTCCTGCGCAACGACACCAGCAAGCCACCACTAACGCTCCCTTACACGGGCCCTTTCCTTGTGATCCGACGCAGTCCGAAAGCATTCCTCCTAAACATTCGGGGCAAAGAAGACTGGGTCTCCATTGATCGTCTAAAACCTGCTTATCTTCTGCCAGATGACCCGCCTACAGTTCGCCTCTCTAGATCAGGGCGCCCTATTTAACATGTATAGTATGTCATTTTTAGGGGGGGAGCCATGTACCAACCGTGTTTCACACAATTGTACATAATTCCTTTTGTGTATATTATGCTTGTATCTTCGCTCTTCCCTAGCACTAAAACGAACATGAAAATTCATGTCTGGGTTTTCCTCTGTAATATTGTCTGTCTTGTGAACTTGTTATGTCCTGTTGCCTTGAGGTTTTGTATATAAGGAGAGAGTTCTACAATAATATAACTCAGTCGTTTCCAACCTGCCTTTGAGTTCACAACCTTACTCGGCGCCGTCACAATGCATTCAACTGCTTATCAAGGATATTTTCCAGTTTACTTCAAAATCAACCAAGATATTTTCGTTAAGTGTTTTAATAATAAAGGAATGGGACATGAATTGTATAAAAAACCTATTTATGGAAGTGTGCTCCACAATAGAAGTTTTGTATGGAGATTATAAAAAGAAGATTGAGAGAAATAAATTACGGTGCTCCGAATGCCTTATTTCTGAATCCAGCTAAAGAATAGCTTAGCGGGGTTTCACACAAATTTCGAATGGTTCCAGGATGGAACGGTCAAGTGAAGGTTTTTCCATATGCTGCTCAAAATATACATAGATATATTTTTTTCTTCTTTTTTTGAAGGGATAGTGGAAAGCTGGGAGCTAGAATTTATGACCTAAGACGAGCACTGGAGTGGAAGGTAAAATACTGAGAAAGTTTAATAAATAAATAAATAAATAAATAAATAAAGAATAATAAAAAGGGATAAAGACCTATCACGATATGTAAGTGTATAGAGGAAGAAGGTCAACAAATAAAATCGAAAGAGTAAAAGAATATTTCTAGGACTTCAAGGGCATAATTCCTGAGCTGTGTGATTTTGTGATTAAAAAAACAATCAACTATTTATTTTTAAGAGATTTTAATATTTTGTCTTCCCCTGATAGGCTAAGGAGCTGGCATGGTCATTGCCTGAACTTTCCAAAGTAGAGCTTCAAGGATAGCAACGTATATTTCGTTCGTTAAGGGACCATCTATCTGGAGTAATTTACACGGTCCAAAATCCCACATCCAGCCCCAAATATCTATGGTAACTCAGCCACTTGATCGCTTAATGGTGTGAATATGAACTTTATCATACATAGTTAAGCCTATTTGAATCAAAATTATAAGAACGTTGTACCTGAAATTGATAAGAAGTGAGACTGATCTCCAAGATATGTACTTTTCTCAAGATAAAGTTGCAAGTAATTATATACTCATTGATAACTTGCAATTCTGGTATTATCATAGTGAATAATTTTCTGCTTATGCTATCTGTGAATGTACTTTTCCCAGCAAATTAAAGAAGAATACATTTTGGGAAAATTCATGAAATAAATCCGGAAAATTACGTGTTCTGAGATTAAACAGTTTTTTTGCATGATTTGTCAATAAAACAAATTTCTGAAAGGTTTTGCCTGAATGTAATAGTTCTCTGATATACCTCAATACAGCTCCTTTTCTATTCGATTAACTAAATTCTAATTGAATTCAAGGTGCAATTGGATTATCAGTATCTACTGTATGCATGATTGATTATCTATCATTCAACAGTGTTACATAACTTTCATTACTAATCAACCTTCCATCAACAGCATTGCTTTATTCTACTACTGCTATCTTTTACAAATCAACTAATGATGAATTAGGTTATCAATAATTGATCGAACATTAGGGTTATCAAATAAAATAATAATGTTGGCATCAATTTACAGGAAAAAGACATCAAAAGATATTAGCTCCTATTTTCCTTCTGCTTTCATAAATTCGTGGATTTATGCTGGACTCTTAAAATTATTTCCTCTATCTTATTTCATAAGTCATTTATATTATCACCAATCACATAAGGTATCTAGAGGATACCTATCACCCTATTCTGCTTAATAAACGCATCTCAAAAGATTATGCTGGAGGGAGAGTCAGTGATCTGAAGCTCATTATTCATGTTCCGTGTTTTCTTCTTCTTCTTCTTCTTCTTCTTCTTCTTCTTCTTCTTCTTCTTCTTCTTCTTCTTCTTCTTCTTCTTCTTCTTCTTCTTCTTCTTCTTCTTCCGTTTTCATCAATTTACAGGCAGAGAGGTACGTGGTCATAAAATGCAAAGATTAAAAGTCTTGTAATATGGAACTATCTTTAAACATCAATTCACAATGCAAATTCTTTTCAATTGCCAATAACTATCATATTTTAAAAAAGAAGAAATTAAAACGTCAGAGAATGTGACGGATAAGGTCATATTCCCCTTATGATATGAAAGCAACCGTTTGGTAACGAAGTTGCGATAAGGTTAATTGTGGACGTTATTATTGCAGCCAAATTTGGAATAGCCACAAGAGGCTGTACCTCCATAGTTTCCCAATTCCTCTGTGGGATAAGACTTATTAATTACTAGGTGCCCAATTTATTGCATAGGCCAAAGCCTATGATAAAATGTGCCTAATCATCCTACATTTTTCGAAAACAAAGCCAGGGCAATGATTCAGATAATGTTATCACTCTATAAGACATACATAAGAATAAAAAATAAGACAAAGGCAAAGGAAAAGAATAGAATGCCAGGTTAGCACGAGTAAAAGAAAATTAAATACAAGAAAATATCAACGAAAAATAAGCTGTCTTAGGTGAAAGAAAACAAATACCAAAAAACAAAGAAGAGAACGGATTGAAGATGTAAAAAGCTCTCAGTGAGAGAAAGTATTGAATATTGTGGTAGATATCGAGCTTCTATACTCGGTAACCATTTTCTACCGGAGAAAAACAATCTTGATGTGTTTTTCGTTGACAGTAAAGGCGAGTCATCACCCTCATAGCCGAAAGATATTGCGTACACAATGGTCTCCAGGGCAACATTTACGAAGGATCTGAAATGTCGAGAAATGGGATATTCAGGAAAAAGTTCTTTAAGAAATCTCATTATACCTGATTGGGCTTATTAGCGGCGATTATTTTTTTTTCTTGCTCAAAAAATGTGAGAAATTTTGAAAATATAAAAGAAAATAAGAAAAAAGAAAGAAAAATAGCTGCTATCTTTGCATATTTTTTTCTGTCGTAACCATCAATATTGCCTTTCATACCAGCTTTGACACTCCAAGTAAAGGTTATTGCTTTGTTCTCTTTATTCATATTTCACAATATTGTTTCATGTATATTGGGCATTCTTTTCATATAATGAATAGGCCCTATATCTATTAATTTACTGTTTATTCTTTTTTTAATTACCTAATGAAACTTTCCATTACTTTTACATGTAGGCTACAACTCTGAGAAATTATAAATGAGCAAAAATACATGTCCATAAGGGGTTTTATATAGTAGGAATACTTCAGAATAACTATAAAGATTAACGAAATAAGTAGAACATAAGAAGGCAAAACAGCCCCGGAAACCCAATAGAGGAATCATACCAAATAATATCTCTTGGCAAACGAATAACACTTTCCAACATATATTAAAGGCATTTCAACGAACCAATATGGGAGGGATAGTGGTTTATTGAAAACCATCCAATCATGAGGAAATGTAATAGAAACGTTACTTAGGAATCTTATCAGGTAAATAAAGCATAATTTAATCAGTGCAATTTTGGATGATTAATGGTTTGTACAAAACAAACTAAGCGTGAAAAAATGTAAAATGAACGTTCACCATGGCTCCTATAAGTTTTTTATTTGAAGCCATCCAGCCACAAGGTATTGTAATTGGAACGTTACCTAGGGATCTTATTCAGTAAAAGAAGCTTCTTTCAATTAGGTGA
The DNA here is from genome assembly GCF_036898095.1 of Palaemon carinicauda. NCBI lineage: Eukaryota > Metazoa > Arthropoda > Malacostraca > Decapoda > Palaemonidae > Palaemon > Palaemon carinicauda. The sequence continues at coordinate 77,433,516 of NC_090730.1, read as the reverse complement.
AATATTTGATGATTTGTGGTATCTTTAAAACCATTCAACCGGGAGGAAGTGTGGTAGGAAAGTTACCTAGGAATCTTAACCAGTAAATGAAGCTTCTTTCAATCACCTGCAATGTTGGATGATTAATGGTTTTGTTGAAAACCATCCCACCAAGAGGAAGAGTAGCAGGATCGTTACCTAGGGATCTTCTCCAGTAAATGAAGCGTCTTTCAACCAATGAAATTTTGTTTGATTATTGATTTGTTTGAAGTCATCCTACAACGAGGAGGTATAGTTAGCAGATTGCCTATGGATTTTATTCATTAATTGAATCTTTTTCAATCGTTCAATTTTATATGATAAGTGGTTTGTTGAACACTATCCATCCAAGAGGAACTGTAATGTGATAATTGCGTAAGGATCTTATGCAGTAAATAAAACTTACTTAAATAATTGCATTTTTGGATCGATAGTGGTTTGTTTAAAACTTTCCAACCATAAGAAAATGTACTGGGAACGTCCACTTAAGGATCCTATCCAGAAAATGAACCTTATTTCAATCAGTGCAATTTTGGATGATAAGTGGTTTGTTTAAAACAATCTCACTGTAAGGGAGTGCATTTGCAAAGTAACCTAGGGATCTTATCCACCAAATGAAGCTTCTTTCAATTAGTGCAATTTTGGATGATTAGTGGTTTATTTAAAACCTTCCAACCACGAGGAAGTCTAGTGGAAACTTTCCCTCTGAATCTTATCCAGAATATGAATCTTCTTTCAATTGCTGCAATTGTGGATGATTAGCGGTTTGTTTAAGTCCTTCCAACCATGAGTAAGTGTAGTGAGATTGTTACCAAGGAGTCTTATTCAGAAAATGAAGCTTCTTTCAATGAAAGCAATTTTGGATGATTAAGCGTTTGTTTAGAACCTTCCAATAGTGAGGAAGTGTAGTGGGGACTTTACCTAAGGATCTTATCTATGAAATAAAGCTTCTTTCAATCTGTCCAAATCTGGATGCTTCGCGGTTTGTTTAAAACCTTCCAGCCGTGGGGAAATGTATTGGAAACTATGGATCTTATCCATGAAATGAAGCTTCTTTCATGCAGCAAAATTTTGAATGATTAGTGGTTTGTTTAAAACCTTCGAACAGTGAGTAAGTGTAGTGAGAACTTTACCAAGGGATCTTATCCAAAAAAGGAATCTTCTTCCAATCAGTGAAATTTTGGATGATTAGTGGTTTGGTAAAAACCTTCAAACGGTGAGTAAGTGTAGAGGGAACTTTACCAAGGGATCTTATAAAGAAATTCAAGCTTCTTTCAATCACTGCAGTTTTGGATGATTAGTGATTTGTTTAAAACCTTTGAAGTGTGATGAAGTGTAGTAGGAAAGTTACCTAGGGATCTTAGCCAAGAAATGGATCTCCTTTCCATCAGTGTCATTTTGGATGATTAGTGGTTTGGTTAAAACCTTCCAACCATGAAGAATTGTAGTGGGAGTGTTACCTAGGGATCTTATCGAGAAAATGAACCTCCGTTCAATCGGTACAATATTGGATGGTTAGTGGTTGCCTTAGAATCTTTCAACCATGAGGAAGTTTGGTGGGAGTGTCACCTACAGATATTATCCAGGAAAGGAAGCTTCTTTCAGTCAGTGCAGTTTTTTATAATTGGTGGATCGTTTAAAATATTCCAACCATGAGGGAGTGTAATGGGAGCATTACCTAGGGATGATATTGAGAAAATGAAGCTTCTATCAATCAGTGCAATTTTGGATGATTAGAGGTTTTTAAAACCTTCCAACCATGAGGAAGTGTGGTGGGAGCGTTACCTACGGAACTTATAAATAAAATGAAGCCTCTTTTAACCAGTGCCATTTTGTATGATTAATGGTATGTTTGAAACCTTCCAACCATGAGGAAGTGCTGAAAATTAAGCTCTTTTCAATCAGTGCAATTTTGGATAGTTAGTTGTTTGTTTAAAACCTTCCAACCACGAGGAAGTGTAGTGGGAGCTTTAACTAGGGATCTTATCCAGAAAAGGAAGCTTCTTTCAACCAGTGAAATTTTGATGGTTAGTGTTTTTTTTAAACCTTTTAACTGTGAGGAAATGTAGTGAGAACGCTACCTAGTAAGCTTCTTTCAATCAAGGCAATTTTGGATGATTAATGGATTGTTTAAAACCTTCCAACTATGAGGAAGTGCAATGGGTACTTTACCTTGGGATCTTATCTAGATAATAAAACTTCTCTCAATCAATGCAATTATGGATGATAAGTGGTTTGTTTAAAAACTTCCAACCGTGAAGAAGTGTAGTGGGAACGTTACCTAAGGATAGTATGCAGAAAATGGATCTTTTTTTCATCAATTCAATTTTTGATTAATGGATTGTTCACAACCTTCCGCCTGTGAGGAAGTGTTGTGGGGATGTTACTGAGGGATCATATCAAAATAATTATGCTTCTTTCAATCATCATAATTTTGAATGATTAGTGGTTTGTTAAAAACTTTCAAAGCATGAGGAAATGTAGTGGGGACGTTTCCTAGGGATCTTTACCAAAAACTGTAGCACCTTTCAATCGGTGCAATTTTTGAGTCCCTGGAACGGTACGGTGGGTCGTCCGCAACCCCGAGCGTCAAAAAAAAAGTTTTTTTCACGTGACTCACCCCCGTGACTGAATTTGTGGGTGATCGACCTGCAGTAGGTGTCTCGCCTACACGCTCTAGTAGTGTCCAGATGTGCATTGCTGTAGCTGTACTCCTTCCCCGATTTCTGAGACGCGTCGGGGTCGAGCGCGACTGAGTTTACCCTTCTAAGGTAATTTGCATAATTATCAAAGTTATTACGTATTATGAAATTGTCGTAGAATGGTGCAACTTGTATAGGTTATCAGTTGTGGAAAGTCTTAGTGGATTGTTTGGCTACCATGTGCATTATTTTTTTTTTAGTTAAAATGTCGTTCATCACCACGAGGACCATTTTACCGCGAGTGCCCCTTTTTCATTTTCTTTCATTTTTTTGCCAAGTCATTTTTCCGTAAGATATTGCCAAATAGTGTCGCAAAACTTTTGCTTTTTTAGTGTTGGAAAGTGTGTCTAGAGGATCTGGCTACCCATGCGTGACTTTGTTTTTGTCAGATACGACGTAGTTATTGGTATATGGGGTATTTAACTGCAGTTGCCAATTTCTGTTTTTTTTCAATATTTGTAAAAATTTACTACTTAGTAAGGAATTGCCGTATATTATTGATTTTTTTTCATGTTTATTTGTTAGAAAGTGTGCCTTGATGGTTGGGCTAACACGTGCATGTCTTTTTTTTTTTATCTGAGATGCCGTATATTAGAATGTTGGCCATTTTTCCGCGAGTGCCCCTTTTTATTTGTTTTGCCTTTTTTTTGCTTAGTCATGTTACCGTAAGGAATTGGCAAGTAGTGTCGCAAAACTTATATTTTTATAGTGTTGGAAAGTGTTTCTAGATGATCTGGCTACCCATGCCTATCTTTATTTTTCAGCCAGATATGGCGTATATATAGGTATGTGTTCGATTTTCCTGTGATTGCCATTTTTTCGTTTTTTTCCCATTTCTTTCAAAATTACTACGTACTAAGGAACTATCACAGAGTAATGATTAATTTACATGTTTATTTGTCGGAAAATGTCCCTTGATGGTTTGCCTAGCACGTGGCTGGAATTTTTTTTTTTTCTGAAATCCCGTATTTTAGAATGTTGGCCATTTTTTCGCGAGTGCCCTTTTTATTTGTTTTGCATTTTTTTGCCAAGTAATTTTTCCGTAAGATATTGCCAAATAGTTTCGTAAAACTTTTGCTTTTTTAGTGTTGGAAAGTGTTTCTAGATGATCTGGCTACCCATGCGTGACTTTGTTTTTGTCAGATACGACGTAGTTATTGGTATATGGGGTATTTAACTGCGGTTGCCAATTTCTGTTTTTTTTTCAATATTTGTAAAAATTTACTACGTAGTAAGGAATTGCCGTATATTATTGATTTTTTTTCATGTTTATTTGTTAGAAAGTGTGCCTTGATGGTTGGGCTAACACGTGCATGTCTTTTTTTTTATCTGAGATGCCGTATATTAGTATGTTGGCCATTTTTCCGCGAGTGCCCCTTTTTATTTGTTTTGCATTTTTTTGCTTAGTCATGTTACCGTAAGGAATTGGCAAGTAGTGTCGCAAAACTTATATTTTTATAGTGTTGGAAAGTGTTTCTAGATGATCTGGCTACCCATGCCTATCTTTATTTTTCAGCCAGATATGGCGTATATATAGGTATGTGTTCGATTTTCCTGTGATTGCCATTTTTTCGTTTTTTCCCATTTCTTTCAAAATTACTACGTACTAAGGAACTATCACAGAGTAATGATTAATTTACATGTTTATTTGTCGGAAAATGTTCCATGATGGTTTGCCTAGCACGTGGCTGAAATCATTTTTTTCTGAAATGCTGTATATTAGAATGTTGGCCATTTTTCCGCGAGTGCCCTTTTTATTTGTTTTGCATTTTTTTGCTTAGTCATGTTACCGTAAGGAATTGGCAAGTAGTGTCGCAAAACTTATATTTTTATAGTGTTGGAAAGTGTTTCTAGATGATCTGGCTACCCATGCCTATCTTTTTTTTTAGCCAGATATGGCGTATATATAGGTATTTGTTCGATTTTCCTGTGATTGCCATTTTGTCGTTTTTTCCCATTTCTTTCAAAATTACTACGTACTAAGGAACTATCACAGAGTAATGATTCATTTAGATGTTTATTTGTCGGAAAATGTGCCTTGATGGTTTGCCTAGCACGTGGCTGAAATTTTTATTTTTTCTGAAATTCCGTATATTAGAATGTTGGCCATTTTTCCGCGAGTGCCCCTTTTTATTTGTTTTGCATTTTTTTTTGCTTAGTCATGTTACCGTAAGGAATTGGCAAGTAGTGTCGCAAAACTTATATTTTTATAGTGTTGTAAAGTGTTTCTAGATGATCTGGTTACCCATGCCTATCTTTATTTTTAGCCAGATATGGCGTATATATAGGTATGTGTTCGATTTTCCTGCGATTGCCACTTTTTCGTTTTTTCTCATTTCTTTCAAAATTACTACGTAGGCTACTAAGGAACTATCACAGAGTAATGATTCATTTAGATGTTTATTGTCGGAAAATTTTGTTTACTTCTTTTTTGATTGAATATCATCAAATTTTTTTAGCTAAAATATTATGTTGTTTTACATTTTTTTTTTCGATTTTATTTCCCTTCAAAAAATTTTTTTTGCGTCAGAATTCTAATTTTATAGTCATGAAATAATTGACAATCATCCAGCAATCCACCATACAATTTTTATGCATATCCAAGAATAATTAGATTAGTAAATAACACCTTGAAATTGACATACCCTTCCTGCATTTCAGGTGACAGATTAGGGAGTGAGTCAGTGTGGTTGGCGGCCATTTTGTGGACATATCCGAAGCGTAAGTTGCCCTATCTATATATATTCTTGTTCCCTATAGAATATGTGATATTTTGGTATATTTTTACCTGAATAAATATCATATTATATATTAAATATATGTATTTTTTTTACGAAATTTCTAAGTACTCAAAAAATGACCTTTAGATATGGACCCTGATATAAATGTAATTTACAAAATAATGAAGTTTTTTTTTACATATTTCTATTTTAGGATAACATATGTTTATTTCCTAAAAAAAATAGCCACTTCCTATTTCATTTGGGTACCCCAAAAAATTCATGAAATTTGGACAAATTTTTTTGGCCAAAAAAAAGTTACCCTTTTTTTCTCATTTCAGATCTTCACCTCCATGGGTCCGACTTCATCCAAAATACATCAAGATGTGTCCTAAACATTCAAGAATCAATTCCTAAAAGGATTTGTGTATATATGTATAAATTTTTTTTTATGAATTTTTATGTAAGGTCTTTTTATTTTTCTACTTAATTTTTTAAAATATTTATAATAAATAGTTTTTCAGCAGATGAGTAGTATTTATCTTTACAGTAGTTTTAAGCATTCATTGAACTTTTTTTTGGTCAAAAAAAAAGGAGGTTACTGCAAAAACAGATTTTTCAAGAATTTTTTTTTGCGTCGAGGGTCGCGCGCGACCGAGTATACCCTTAAAGGGGTGTCCGAGGAGAATACCTATCCAGGGTTAAAACCTTCCAACACTGAGGAAGTATAGTGGAAATGTTACCTAGGTATATTATCCAAAAAATGAAGAATCTTTCATTCACTGCAATTTTGGATGATAAATGGTTTGTTTAAAACTTTCCAACTATGAGGAAGTGTAGTTGGAGTGTTTCCTAGAGATCTTATCCAGAAATGGGAGCGTCTCTCAATCAAGGCAATTTTGGATGATTAGTGGTTTGTTTAAAACCTTCCAACCATAAGGAATTGTAGTGGGAGCGTTACATAGAGATCTTATCTTGTAAAAGGAAACTTCTCCTGATCAGTGTAATTTTGGATGATTAGTGTTTTGTTTAAAACCCTCCAACCTTGAGGAAGTGTAATGGGAAAGTTATCTAGGGATCTAATCCAAAAAGAAAAAAGAAAAAAATTCAATTCAATCAGTACAATTTTGGATAGTAAGTGGTTTGTTTAAAATCTTCCAACCTTAAGGATGTGTGATGGAACCATTACCTAGGAATCTTATCCAGAAAATAAAACTTCTTTCAATCAGTGCAATTTTGGATGATTAGTTGTTTGTTTAAAATCTTCCAACCATACGGAAGTGCAGTGGGAACTTTTCCTGGGGCTCTTATCCAGCAAATGAAGCTTCTTTCAATCAGTGAAATTCTAGATCATTAGTGGTTTGTTTAAAACTTTTCAACTTTGAGGAAGTGCAGTGGGAACTTTACCTAGGGATCTTATCCAGCAAATGAAACTTCTTTCAATCAGTGCAATTTTGGATGATTAGTGGTTTGTTGAAAACCTTTCAACTTTGAGGAACTGCAGTGGGAACTTTACCTAGGGATGTTTTCCAGATAATGAAGTTTCTTTCAATTGGTGCAATTACGGAAAACTTGTGGTTTGTTTAAAATTTTCGAACCGTAAGGAAGTGTAGGTGGAACTTTACCTAGTGATGTTATCAAAAACATTAATCTTCTATCAATCAGTACAATTTTGGAGGATTAGTGGTTTACTTAAAACCTTCCAACCATGAACAAGTGTTGTGAGAACGTTACCCAAGGATCTTATCAAGAAAATTAATCAGTTTTCAATTAATGTAATTTTGGATGAACAATAGTTTGTTTAAAACCTTCCCACCGTGAGGAAGTGTAGTGGGAACTTTCATAGCAATCTTATCCAAAGAATGAAGCTTCCTTCAATCAGTGCAATTTTTGAGTATTAGTGGTTTGTTTAAAACCTTCCAACCTTAAGGAAATGTAGTGGGAACTTTACCTAAGGGTCTTATACAGAAAATGAAGCTTCTTTCATAAGTGCATTGTTGGAAGATGAGGGGTTTGTTTAAAACCTTCCAACCATGAGGAAGTGTAGTTGGAGTGTTACCTAGGGATCTTATCCAGAAAATGATCCTTCTTTCAATTAGTGCCGTTTTAGATGATTAATGGTTTGTTTAAAGCCTTCCAACACCGAGGAAGTGTAGTGAGAGCGTTTCATGGACAGGTAATCCAGAGATTTGAGCTTCTTTCAATCAGTGAAATTTTTGATGAATAGTGGTTTGTTTAAAACTTTCAGACCATAAGGAAATGTAGTAGTAGTGTTACATAGAGTTCTTATCCAGATAATGAAGCGTCATCCAATCAGTGCAATTTTGGATGATTAATGGTTTGTTTAAAACCTTCCAACCGTAAGGAAGTGTAGTGAGAATGTTACCTAGGGATCTTATCCAAAACAGGAATCTTAATACAATCAGTACAATTTTGGACGATTCACTTCCAACTATGAGGAAGTAAAGTTGGGGCGTTACATAGGAATCTCATCCAGGAAATGATGCTCCTTTCAAGCAGTCCAATTTTGGATGATTAGTGGTTTGTTTGAAATCTTCCAACCACGAGGATGTGTAGTGGGGACTTTACCAAGGGTTCTTATGCAGAAATTTTAGCTTCTTTCAATCAGTGCAGGATGGGATGATTAGTGGTTTGTTTAAAACCTCCCAACTGTAAGGAAGTACAGTGAGAACGTTACCTAGGGATCGTATCTAAAAAAAATAAGATTCTTTTAATCAGTGCAATTTTGAGTGATTACCGGTTTGTTTAAGAGGAAGTGTAGTAGGAACTTTACCTAGGGATCTTATCATGAAAAGTAAACTTCTTTCAATAACTTTAAGTTTCGATGATTAGCGGAAAGGTAGTGTAGTGGAAACTTTATCAAGGGACGTTATCCAGAAAGTGAACCTTTTTTTCAATCAGTATAATTTCAGATGTTTAGCGGTTTGTTTGAAAAACTTCCATCTGTGATGAATTGTAGTGAAAGCTTTACCTGGGGATCTTATCCAGAAAAGGAATCTTCCTCCAATCAGTGCAATTTTGGATGATTAGTGGTTTGTTTCAAACCTCCCACCCTTGAGGGAGAGTAGTAGGAACGTTACTTAGTGATGCTATCCAGAAAATGTATCTCCTTTCAATCAGTACAACTTTGGATGATTAGTTATTTTTTTCTTTTTTGTTTAACCTTTCAACCATGAGGAAGTTTAGCAGGATCGTTACCTAGGGATATTATTCAGTAAATAAAGCTAATTTGAATCTATTTAATTTTAGATGTTTGGTGGTTTGTTGAAACCCATTCTACTCTGAGGAAGCATAGTCGCTTTGTTACTTAGTGATCTAATCAAGTAAATGAAATTTTGTGGATCTTATCCAGAAAATGAGTGCAATTTTGGATGATTAGTCGTTTAAAACCTTTCAATCAAGAAGGAGTGTAGTGGGAAGGTTACCTGGGGATCTTATCTACTAAAAAAAAAGGGTAATTTGAATCTATGTAATTTTAGATGTTTGGTGGTTTGTTGAAACCCATCCTACTCTGAGGAAGCGTAGTCGGTTTGTTACTTAGTGATCTAATAGAGTAAATGAAGCTTCTTTCAATCAAATTTGGGATGATTAGTGGTCTGTCTAAAATCATTCAGCTGTGAGAAAGTTTAGTGGAATCTTTGCAATTTGAATAATTAGTGGTTTGTTTAACACCTTCAGACTATGTAGAAATATAATTACATTATTTTCTATGAATCGTATTAATTAAATGAAGCTTATTTTCATTAGTTCAGGTATAGATGATTCGTGGTTTGTTGAAAACCAATTCCCCGTGAGGAAGAGTCGTTGAAACGTTACCAAGGGATCTTGTCCACTAAATGAGGCTTCCTTTAATCAATGCCATTTTAGGTGATTAGTAGTTTTTTGAAACACCTCGCTCTGTGAAGAAATGTAGTAAGTAGATCATTTATGAATCTTATTCATTAAATTAAGCTTCTTCCAATCAGTGCAATTTAGGAATATTAGTAGTTTATTGTATACCTTATCC
>NC_090730.1:77402436-77404936 GCF_036898095.1 Palaemon carinicauda | reverse complement strand
GAAGCCATATCATTGTAAAAGTGTCAATCCTTTAGCAATTGTGTATGAACCGACATCGGTAGTAGTAGATGTTCCTCTTGAAGAATCTGATGACTTACTGTATCAAGTTCCTTCCGATGCTTTGTTTGAAAATTTTCAAATTTGGGAATCTTGCAGGAAGGTTTGGAACATTTGGACGTTATTCAGAGAAAAGATGTACTTGATTTAATCTATTCATTTACAGATTTATTCCAGGATTCTCCAGATAGAACTAATCTTCTCCAGCATGATGTTGATGTAGGTAGTGCTCCTCCTGTTAAGCAAAGTCCTTATCGGCTGAATCCCGTGAAAACGGATATAGTCAGTAAGGAGATTGAGTATATGTTGGAGCACGACCTCATTCAGCCTTCTGTTAGTCCCTGGAGGTTTCCTATAGTTCTTGTTAAAAAGCCCGACGGAAAGTTCCGTATGTGTGTAGACTACCGTAAGGTAAACGCACACACTAAGAATGACTCTTTTCCTTTACCTCGGATAGGTGACTGTCTCGATCACATAGGGGCTGCTAAATTTATAACAAAACTGGATTTATTGAAAGGGTATTGGCAGGTTCCCCTGTCTGATCGAGCAAGAGAGATTTCTGCTTTAGTAACTCCCTTCGGGCTTTACGAGTGTAAGGTAATGCCCTTTGGGATGAAAAATGCCGCATGTACTTTCCAGAGGCTTATGAATAGGGTCATTTGTGGGTTAAAGGGAACTGAAATTTATATTGATGACTTAGTTGTATATAGTGATGACTGGGGTACGCATATGGTGAGATTGCGTAAAGTATTTGAGGCTTTTAGGTCTGCTGGTTTGGTTGTAAATTTAGCCAAATGTGAATTTGGCAAGACTAAGGTTTGTTATTTGGGTCACGAGGCTGGTTTGGGTCAGGTGGCTCCGAAACAAGCTAACCTTGAGGCTATTATTAATTTGAAAAGCCCCAATAATGTCAGAGAGGTGAGAAGGGTTCTAGGTATGATTGGCTATTACCGAAGGTATGTTAGAAATTTCTCAGACCTTGCTCAACCTCTTACAAAACTCCTAGAAAAGGGTCAGAAATTCTTTTGGTCGCAGCAATGTGAGGAAGCTTTTAATAAGCTTAAATCTGTGTTGTTGACTAACCCCATTTTAATATCTCCAGATTTTCAAAAGCCATTTGTTATTGCTATGAATGCCAGTGATGTAGGAATTGGCGGTGTTCTGTTTCAAAGGAATGAAGAAGGGGAAGTTCACCCGGTATTTCAGTCGTAAGTTATTGGCGGCTGAAAGAAGATACTCAACAATTGAAAAAGAAGCCCTTGCTTTGGTCCGCACCCTTATGCACTTTAAACCCTATGTAACCAATTTTTCTTTCCCCATAGAGGTCTGGACTGATCATAACCCACTGGTTTTTATTGAACGGATGAAAGGAGCCAACCAAAGGATTTTGCGCTGGGCTCTCTTTCTTTAAGAATTTAAATTAGTGATAAAGCACATTAAGGGTTCCGAAAATAAGATTCCTGATGCCCTTTCCCGAAATTGATTAGTTTGCCTTTCTCACTCGTACGTCACCCTGCTCGTTTCTCCAATAGGTTATAAAAAAATGTGTTTTTTTATAGAGTATGGTATTATCACTTGATCTTTAAAATAATGGTAAGCTAAATAAAGCATTTGGTTTGTATTCCCTAATGGTATTCTCTGTTGATGTAATATATTTTGGTTTCAGATTTGCTACTCTATTTTTGTGTTTGCATGTTTTAGGTTGTCTTTATTCTTTCCTTACAGGTTTGTTAGTATCATATTCATAAAAAAAAAAAAATTATTTGTCTTATTACTTTTTTTTTCGGGGAGGAAGGTATCAGATGTTAACGTAATTTTTCAGTTTTAGTCAACCTTGTGATTTTGCTAACAATTGATATTAAGTCATTTAGTATATAAGTATTTATCTTTAAGAAAATTTGTATCTTATATATTACAAGTTATAGTGTGGTAATTTTGCGCCTCCTCCCAGTCGTTAAAGTTTTCGAATTACACTCGTTTATTTTTTTTTTACGTTTTGGGCACGTGACTGGAGACCTCAGCGAGGGAGGTTATAAGAGACAGTGCTTGGGTTTGGAAGGGCAGTTCGGTCTTTCTACAGGAGCTATACCCTTTTGACCTCCAGCTGCCGCACTTATAAAATTTTATCAACGCCTTTGGACGTAGTTTCAGTGCTGTCCTTCGCAGGTACGCTTCTGGCCACCTGCGGTGTTGCGTCTTGCTTGTGTTGCAGGTGATTTGAGCCACCTGTGGCCTTATCTTGCTGCCACCTCAGTGGAAGATTTTTCCTGAGGTGTTAGGAGCGTTTCCTTCTCAGGACGTCATTGAATTTACTGCAACTGTAGGGGCCTTGATGCCCGTCAGGAGGCTAGTAGGGAGAAAGATCCCAGGTAAGCGTTCTTATTTTATATGGTCGTGCAGGACCTCTCGAATCCTCCTTCCTGGTGCTTCTATGTTCCCTTGT
>NC_090730.1:77384936-77389936 GCF_036898095.1 Palaemon carinicauda | reverse complement strand
ATTATACTAGTAGTTATTTTCCAATATATTCTGGGTATCCTTGCCCAGACGTTTGCTGAGATCATTCCTATATTGAAAGAATAGAATTTCTTCAATATTCTGACTAGAAATCATTTTTCTTTTACCCTATGATATTGAATATTTTAAAGGGCTAGTGGTATTACACTTCTAACCCTAAAAGGGTAGAACCCTTATCCTTGAGTTTCCCTGATCAGGAAACTCTATGGTTTAACATTGTAAGGGAGGTCAGAGCAAACGGGCTAGGCGTGATACAAAAATATATGTCTTTTATTCTTCCTAAGACCAGTCGGTGTCATACCGGCTGGACCCTACCGTCAGATACTTACCATAATGGCAGCACATTGGCTGAACTACATTATATATAATTATACAGTAGCCAGTAATTTGCAATATGATATATATTGAAAATAGAAAACTATAATATGATTATATAGTAGTTAGTTCCTAGCGCCTAGTAGGCCGACACCCGGCGACCTGCCGGCGGCCGGTAAGCTGCCAACAGCCGGCAGCCGGCGACCTGCCGGCCACCATCACAGCCAACAATATATTGACTGAACTGTCCCTGGTGCTAACCTTGCTGGCAATATGCCGGCTAGAACTACACTATATACTATACAGTAACCTATATTTTCCAACACTTTCTTGGGTATCCCATGTGCAGGCTTCTGCTGGTACCGTTCCTATATTGAAAAAATAGAATTCCTTCAATACTCTGATTAGAAATCAGTCATCCTACCCCACAGTGTTAAGAATATAAAGGGGCAGTGATTTGTTCACTTCTCTACCCCTAGGGGTTAGAACCTTTTCATTGGAGTTCTCTTAATAAAGGAATCTCTTTATAGTTGATACTGAGGGGAGGTAACAGCAATTGTTTGCAGGGGATACACAAGTATGTCTCCTACTATCCCTTACTAGCTTACTATCCTAAGCTATTTTAGTTAAAAGATGACTTTTACATTTTGCTTATCAGTGAGACAATCAATTGTATACTCATTTGGCTTCCCTTTCTTACAGTGTTCTGCAATGTCAAGAGTAAGTATTTTTATGGTCATAATTCATGCAGGTTTCATGACCCCTGCAATATTATGTCTGAATCCCTACATTATTGGAACCCGCAGGTTTGCAATGTATGTTGGACCTTAATGTCCGAAGGTTTCGAGAATCCCAAGTCGATAGAGTCTAGGGATGCAGCTTGTAATAAATTACGCAACTGGGTGAGAGATTTCCAGAAAATCTCTCCGGGACCATACCTACCTAATGATAGGTTGCGTAATCTACTATTTCCAAAAGCAAATAAAGAAATAGTAGTGCCCCAGGCACAATTCACATCTCCCGACGGCCAGATAGCCTTTGGGATGGAGGGCAGCAAGCCCCCACGGGAAGAAGGGGAGAATGTTGTGTTTGAATTATTTCCGCCTGTGCCGGTGCTAGAGCCATTGACATCGACATCTTCACCTCCTACCCGTCTATTAGATGGAATGAACCAATTATGGGCCCAAGTGAAAAATCTAATAGAAAATCTTCGCAAACAAGAGGAAAAGCAGGAAGCGAAATACTAGATAGAGCCCTGTGAAGCTCCACTTGTCGCTCCCCAAGGGTCATACAAACGACCCATAGATCAAGACCTTCCGACATACTCCAAAACCAATCCCTGGAGGTTTGCGGAGCTGATGCCAATTTTAAATGGCAAACTCTACATCTCGGAGAAGATGGGTGCTGTTCCTTTGGACAAAATCCAGTTTTGGCCAAGCTTTGACAATTTCCCTAAGTGTTTCGTTCGACTAAAGTATGAACCAAGGTCAAGAAAAGGAATTGAATCGAAGGAGGTCATGATTCGTGACCATGAGAAGGCACAGGCTATCATATCAAGTAGCCTGAAAAGGCAGGTTAGTCGGTGTCAAAGTTATTCACACTAGGTAACAGGTATCCTTCCTTCCTTGCTCCTGCTTCAATTTTATTCCCCTTTACGGGGAAGGCATTTAAATCTGTCACTGAGGCAGTGGAGGCAGGTAAACTATGTCCTGTACTCGAGGAGTGCAAGCCTCTGTCACTAGCCTTTCCCAGACAAGAGAAGGACCGGAAAGAAGTCCACTTAACCTTTTCAGTAGGAAGACTGGATGCGGATGTCGCCAGTCGACAGTTTAACGAGAATCACCCTAAACTATCCAAATTTCTCTTGTCTATTGAACAAGAGACAAAGGAGAGACTTGCAGCCTCCCTATCCTTACAAAACTACATAGAGTTCTGTTCAACCCATCAAAGTACCCCAGACATGCTCATGGTCTTTGCCAAAATGCATATGGCTACCTTAGTAAAAGACCTTTATGCCTATATGAAGGCTAGAAGGACATGTAGGGAGTTTGTGTTCGCTGCCGCGACAGTGAAACATGGAACAAGGAAGCTAATATATTCCAGTTTCTGGGGTACAGACCTCTTTCCAGACGAGGTAATTACAAAAGTGATTAAGAACGCCACCACAGAGAACATAGGGCTTCTCCAGAAGTGGGGCATTCTTTCAAAGAGAAAGTCTTCCACGGTTGTGGGTCCCCAACCTAAAAGGAAGACGGAAAAGTCTGAAAATATACCTTGGGCTGTTCAACAACATCCCACTGTCGCAGCGACCGTGGTGCCACAGGCAGGTGGTCGGATATTTAAATCTACTGATCATTCGAAGCATAGAGATGCTTCTGGTAGGTGGGAGGTTCCTTCAGGATTGCTGGACCTTTGATCCTTGGGTCCAAGGCCTAATCAAGATAGGACTAAGATGGGTGGTACACATTTCTCCACCATCATTTCCTCAACTCTTCCTACAATCCAAAACCCTCCTGGAGGAGTATACCTTAGAGCTCTAGAGCATACAGGTGGTAAGGAAACTATAGTCCATCGAATTCCAGGGAAGGCTGTTTGGTGTTCACGAGAAGGACTCAAGAAGACACAGAGTCATTCTGGACTTGTCGCCACTCAACAAGTTTAAATAAAACCGCGAGTTCAGAATGTTAATCCTTCTGAACATAAGGACCCTGTTTCAAAAAGGGGTGTTTGTAGTCTTGTTAGACCTGAAAGGTGTCCATTGGCAACTTCCAGTCAGTCACCCCCTCCTCTCCTACATAGGATTCAAGTTACAGAGGGTAACGTATATCCTAGGAAAGATACTCATCGGACTAGACACAATCCTAAGTATCTTCACAAGATTGGCAGACACAGTCACGCAAAAACCAAGCCTAGAAATGGTTCAGGCTACAATGTACCTGGACAAGAGGCTGGGGTGGGCAGCACCCAAAGTGACTGGTCTATGAACATCCAAGGAAATGATCCGATTCCCGGAACATCACGGATGCAAGATAAGCTTTAAGAAGTCTCAATTTTCTCCAGCTCAAAGGCTTCAATGACTAAAAAACCATTGAAACCTATGGTCACATCAACTCTCCTTTGCCTTGGGAATGTAAAAGGAGACTGGTAATCAGTCAGATTTCCAAGACGTTAACAGTGAGGAGCTCTGAGCTCTCTCCAGTTCGCAGTAGTGACAGACCCAGTGCTAAGAGCACAGCTGAAAGATGCGTCAAAAGTCTGGAGAAGATACGCATCAAACGCTCGAAGAGATTGTGACGGCCAAGAGAGGGCTGTGAACTCAAAGGCAGGATGCAATCAACTGAGTTGTTTATTAAGGAACACTCTCCTTTATATACAAAACCTCAAGGCAACAGGACATAACCTGTTCAAGAGACAGACAATGTTACAGAGCAAAATGGAGACATGATCATTCAGGTTCTTTTTAGTGCGAGGGAAGAGCGCAGATACAAGCATAATATATACAAAATAATTATGTACAATTGTGTGACACACGGTTGGTACAAGATCTAAAAAGACCGATATTAGTCCTTCATTAATCGCTTCCCTAACAGAGGTCAAAGTCCGAAAGTCCCGAGACCACGCTGGTCCTGTCATGAGTGGGGAAACCTTCTCCACGCAGATCAGACCTCCTACGGCTGATCTGGGACACCGAAGCGATAATGAGACATTGGAATCGACAAGGCTAGAGAACATCTCATACAGTCTAGGTGACGTTAACCATCCCTTACTTAAAGGGATGGAACCTGTCAGCAGTTCATGTACAATCGATCCGCAACGTGACAGTGGATGCTCTAATTGGGCTCAAGCCAATAGAGTTAGAATGATCCACGGACGCAGACCTATTCTCTCCCAGATGGGAATAAGTCCCCGAACTGCAAATTGACCTCTTCATCATGAGCGTCTTCAAGAAACTACCTCGATATGTAGCCCCATACGAGGATCCTCTTGTGGAGATAACAGACATTATGTCTCTAGTATGGAAGGGATGAACTCAGAAATCCCTGTTCATCCCATCTGATCTCCTGCTGAAGGTCCTCAACATGCTGAGATCCTTCCAGGGAGGAGTAGCTCTGTTGGCTCCCAAGTAACCCAGGAGCAATCTGTCCTCTTTAGTGAAGGAACTGAAGCTGAGGCTGGCCCTAGTTCAGATCCCAGGACTATTTCAGAGGGCTCAAAAGTTAATTGCCTTCGATTTATCACAGAGAACCCGAACCCTTCACTTCATGATCTTCTTGCCATAGCGGTTAGGAAAAGGTTTGGGATCTCGAAAGGCAATATAGAATTCTCAGAAGAATACAAGTCTAAGTCAACTAGAAGACAATATGAGTCTTCTTGGAAAAAGTGGGTTGCTTTTGTAAAAGCAAAAGGACCGAAAGAAATTTCAATGAACTTCTGTCCGTCCTTCTTTGTCCCCCTTCATGATCAAAGTCTGGCGGCCAACACGATAACTACGTGCAAGTCAACCTTGACTAGACCTCTTCTATATGCCTTTCAAGTGGATCTGGCGAATGAAATCTTTAATAAGATTCCGAAGGCATGTGCAAGGCTTAGGCCTGCAGTACCACCAAAGCCCATCTAATGGTCTTTGGACAAGGTCCTACATTACGCCTCATCTGTGAACAATGAAG
>NC_090730.1:77356638-77369138 GCF_036898095.1 Palaemon carinicauda | reverse complement strand
GAGAGGGTGTGGCTTTGTTGCTGAGTGACTGGATGACAGGTAAAGTAGTGGAATGGAAGGAGATATCATCTAGGTTAATGTGGGTAAGGGTTATGTTGGGTAGGGAATGTTGGGCGTTTCTCAGTGCGTTTGGGCCAGGTAGTGAGAGAAGTGAAGAAGAGCAGAATGAGTTCTGGAATGAATTAACTAGGTGTGTAGAAGGACTGGGTAGAAGGAATTATGTAGTTGTCATGGGTGACTTGAATGCTAGAGTGGGCGCTGGAGAGGTAAAAGGTGTCATTGGGAAGTATGGCGTACCAGGTGAGAGGGGTGCGAGACTGGTAGATATGTGTGTTGAGCAAGGGATGGTGATAAGTAATAGCTTTTTCAAAAAGAAAGATAAAAATAAGTATACATTGATAAGAGTGGCAAATGGAAGAGTAATAGAAAGGGCATTAATGGATTATGTGTTGATAACTAAAAGAATGTTTGGAAGATTGAAAGACGTGCACGTGTTTAGGGGTATGGCTAACGGTATGTCTGATCATTTTTTGGTGGAAGGAAAATTAGTTGTAGCAAAAGAGTGGGGGAATAGAGTAGGTGGATGTGAAAGGGAGCTAGTGAGGGTTGAAAAGCTAATAAAACCGGGCGTAAAAAGTAAATATCAGGAAAAGTTGAAAATGACATATGACGAAGTGAAAGTAAGAGAAACTGGATATTTAGAGGAGGAGTGGAAGTTAGTAAAAGAAAATTTTGTTGGGATTGCAAGTGATGTGTGTGGCAAGAAGGTTGTTGGAGGCAGCATGAGGAACGGCAGTGAATGGTGGAATGAAGGAGTGAAGGTAAAAGTGGAAGAGAAAAAGAGGGCTTTTGAAGAATGGCTGCAGAGTAATAGTATAGAGAAGTATGAAAAATATAGAGAGAAAAATGTGGAAGTAAAGCGCAAGGTACGTGAGGCAAAGAGGGCAGCTGACCTGAGGTGGGATCAGGTATTAGGTCATTCATATGAAGAGAATAAGAAGAAGTTTTGGAAAGAAGTGAAGAGAGTAAGGAAGGCTGGCTCAAGAATTGAAGAGACAGTGAAAGATGGAAATGGAAGGTTGTTAAAAGGAGAGGAGGCAAGGCAAAGATGGGCGGAATATTTTGAAAGTTTACTGAATGTTGAGGATAATAGGGAGGCAGATATAATTGCTGTTGCAGGTGTTGAGGTGCCAGTGATGGGAGATGAGAATGAGAGAGAGATTACAAGAGAGGAAGTGAGGAGAGCCCAAGATGAAACGAGAGTAGGAAAAGCGTCTGGTATGGATGGTGTGAGAGCTGAGATGTTGAAGGAAGAGGGTGTGACTGTACTTGAATGGTTGGTGAGATTGTTTAATATGTGTTTTGTGTTGTCAATGGTACCAGTAGATTGGATTTGTGCATGCATTGTACCACTATATGAGGGTAAGAGAGATGTGCATGAGTGTTGTAATTCAAGAGGTATTAGTTTGTTAAGCGTAGTTGGAAAAGTGTATGGTAGAGTAATGATTAATAGGATTAAGGATAAAACAGAGAATGCAATCTTAAAAGTACAGGGTGGTTTTAGAAGGGGTAGGGGTTGTATGAATCAGATTTTTACAGTAAGGCAGATATGCGAAAAATATTTAGCAAAAGGTAAGGAGGTGTATGTTGCGTTTATGGATCTGGAGAAAGAGTATGATAGAGTTGATAGGGAAGCAATGTGGAATGTGATGAGGTTATATGGAGTTGGTGGAAGGTTGTTGCAAGCAGTGAAAAGTTTCTACAAAGGTAAAAGGATGTGTTAGGATAGGAAATGAAGTGAGTGGTTGGTTTCCAGTGAGAGTGGGGCTGAGACAGGGATGTGTGATGTCACCATGGTTGTTTAACTTGTATGTTGATGGAGTGGTGAGAGAGGTGAATGCTCGAGTGCTTGGACGAGGATTAAAACTGGTAGACGAGAATGACCATGAATGGGAGGTAAATCAGTTGTTGTTTGCAGATGATACTGTACTGGTTGCAGACACAGAAGAGAAGCTTGGCTGACTAGTGACAGAATTTGGAAGAGTGTGTGAGAGAAAGAAGTTGAGAGTTATTGTAGGTAAGAGTAAGGTTATGAGATGTACGAAAAGGGTAGGTGGTGCAAGGTTGAATGTCATGTTGAATGGAGAGTTACTTGAGGAGGTGGATCAGTTTAAGTACTTGGGGTCTGTTGTTGCAGCAAATGGTGGAGTGGAAGCAGATGTACGTCAGAGAGTGAATGAAGATTGCAAAGTGTTGGGGGCAGTTAAGAGAGCAGTAAAAAATAGAGGGTTAGGCATGAATGTAAAGAGAGTTCTATATGAGAAAGTGATTGTACCAACTGTGATGTATGAATCGGAGTTGTGGGTAATGAAAGTGACGGAGAGACAGAAATTGATTGTGTTTGAGATGAAGTGTCTGAGGAGTATGGCTTGTGTATCTCGAGTAGATAGGGTTAGGAACGAAATGGTGAGATTGAGAACGGGTGCAAGAAATTAGTTAGCAGCTAGAAGGGATATGAATGTGTTGAGGTGGTTTGGTCATGTTGAGAGAATGGAAAATGGCTGTCTGTTAAAGAAGGTGATGAATGCAAGAGTTGATGGGAGAAGTACAAGAGGAAGACCAAGGTTTGGGTGGATGGATGGAGTGAAGAAAGCTCTGGGTGATAGGAGGATAGATGTGAGAGAGGCAAGAGAGCGTGCTAGATATAGGAATGAATGGCGAGTGATTGTGACGCAGTTCCGGTAGGCCCTGCTGCTGCCTCCGATGCCTAAGATTACTGCGGAGGTAGCAGCAGTAGGGGATTCAGCATTATGAAGCTTCATTTGTGGTGGATAATGTGGGAGGGAGGGCTGTGGCACCCTAGCAGTACCAGCTGAACTCGGTTGAGTCCCTTGTTAGGCTGGAGGAACGTAGAGAGTAGAGGTCCCCTTTTTGTTTTGTTTCATTTGTTTGATGTCGGCTATCCCCCAAAATTGGGGGAAGTGCCTTGGTATATATATATATATATATATATATATATATATATATATATATATATATATATATATATATATATATATATATATATACGGTATCTATTTTTGGGTGAGGTAGCCATGTCGTCCTGATGGAAGTTCCTTCTTAGTAGCTTCCTAGGTTATATTTAACTACAGTGATATAACCCAGAGAATAGTACTAAAGGTATTCAGAAATCTAACTTCTGGCGTGAGTATCCCTTGTATTATCTTATAGGGATATCGCATAAGATCAAAGGACGTATTCTTCACACGTCACATAGCTATCTACACCCCTAATAGCGTTTATGCTTCGAAAGGGGAAAGTGGCAAGAATTGTAGGAGAGCCATTATTAAGGCAACACTCCTACTCATACTGTGATTGAGCGCCAGCACACAGCCGTGTGGCGCCATCTAGTCATTCTTTGTAGCGTTAATAAGGTGCTACAGATACAGTGCATTGGGGAGGGATTCATTTATCCTTTGTCAAAGGAGGGTAGGTCCATCTGAACGACATGGCTATCTCACCCAAAAATAGATTTTTCACTTCGCTCAAAATCCGGTTTTTGGGCTCAGGCCATGTCGTCCTGATGGAAGTTTACCAGAGCATTAATGTATCTGTGGATTTTCAATAGTGCCAATCACCTCAAGATAAAATTTTTCCTTCGTCGTCTAGACCTAGAGACACGTGGTGTTACCGTCATACAACCTTCAACTGATCATGGATTATGTCAGTGCTTCCTGCCCCCTACAGGGATGAGTCATGGAAGACTCTAAGAAAAAACCTGAGGATTGCGAGTTCAAGGAACAATCTAGCAAACAAGTTGTATATTAGTGTCATCATATACGTAAAAAATAGTTTGTATTCTGAAAGAACAAATTTATATAAGTTACTGATGCCTCCCTCAATCTGTTTGTTCATTGTAGACAAGTTAGACAGGTTAACATTCATGTAGGAAAATTAAAGTCAGTAAGTTAAACAGGATGGTAAGGTCAGTCATGACCAAGGGCTAAATTTAAAATTATAACCTATAATTTTGATGATTGTTTGCTTCTAAACAGAATTATTCTGAATATTTTCTAAAAATAGAAGGATAAAAAGTAGCTCTGACACCCTTTATATGCATTTAGAAATTTGAGGGCGAAATAAGACGCAAAATTTTCTAACTGTTTATTAACAGACAGTATATAGAAAACATGGGTTGTAACATATACAATCAAATAAGAATTTTCTTTGAAAATGTTGTGTGAAAGCATAATAATTAGTAATAACAGAAAATTTTTTAAGTTTCATCTGAAAAGGAAACACAAGCCACTCTATGGGAAATATAGTAATATTTTACTATTGTCTCTGTTGTTACAAAAGGAACACTTGCATATGAATACGCATGGCACATGTATCAGTCTTTTATGCTTTAGTCACCTGTGTAAATTTGAACAGTCTATAGTGTCACGTACTGGACACATCACTAAACATGATACACCGTAGGAGTTCATCATGCACACCATTCACTAAAAGTCCCAATTAGTGCGCTGTTCTTTGCAGAAATCAAGCGGCAGGTTTTAGAACACTACCTGCTGCCACCACATAATGTTGTATCTCTTGTACTTGTTTCGCATAATGTTCAAAGAAGACCCTGGATGACTTCCATCCAGTGTAGGGACGAAGACTCTCAAAACACATGTTTTGAAAGTAGTTCAGAGATGAAGCACCCTTTCTCGGATCGTGACCTGCAGGTGTACTGTCGGGATCCGCTCTGCGAATAAAATAGGTGATCTTCGCCCTTAGTTGTTTCAAGGTCAATGTTGAACCTGATGTTTCTCCCCTGAAAAGCTGACCTCCCTTAAAGTCTAAAGTTCTATGAAGATAGACCTTTAGGCATTCCACTGGGCAGAGGGATGCTTCTTCCTTCAGAGGGCAGATTCTCCAGGGACCCCACCTTTTAGTGGGCACCTCGTTCTTGGCGAGAAACGCTGGGTCCGGACAAAGATTCAGTTCTCCACAGTCTGTGAACTAAATGTGGCCATCGTCTCTCGAAAGGGCCCCTATTTTGCTAACTCTGGCTCCTGAGGCTAGTACAAATAAGAATATCACCTTTTGTGTCAAGTCTTTCAGAGAGCAATCTTCGTTGTTCAAGGTTGATGCTAAGTGAAGAACCTTATCCAAGGACCAGGAAATGGGCCTCGAAGGAGCTGCGGGCCGAAGTCTAGCGCAGGCTTTCGGAATCTTGTTGAAGATCTCATTGGAGAAGTCCACCTGGAAGGCGTACAGCAAGGGTCTGGCCAGGGCTGATTTACATGTAGCAATCATGTTGGCTGCTAAACCTTGTTCATGGAGATGGATGAAGAAGGACAAACAGAATTCCATTGAAATCTCCTTTGGTTACTTTGCCTTAACAGAAGCAACCCATTTCATCCAGGAGGACTCATATTGCCTTCTCGTTGATTTCGACTTGTATTCTTCTCAAAATTTAACACTGTCTCTTGAAATCCCGAACCTTTTCTTGACTGCTAAGGAGAGAGAATTATGAGATGAGGGTTCCGGGTTTTCTGTGATAAAGCTGAGACAGTCGACTTCTGCACTTGCTGAGTCAGAACTGGATCCGGCAACAGAATCAGTTTCAGTCAAAGTTCCATTATCAGGGGGAACCAGACGCTGTTGGGCCACTTGTGAGCCACTATTGCTGCTGTTCCTTGGAAGGATCTCAGTTTGTTTAGGACTTTCAGCAGAATGTTGGTTGGAGGGAACATGTAGATCTTGGACCATCTGTTCCAGAGTAGGGACATCGCATACGTTGCTTCCGCTTGAGGATCCTCGTTTGGGGCTACATACCGGGGTAGCTTCTTGTTGTCGCTCGTTGCAAAGATGTCTATCTGCAGTCCTGGGACTTTGCGTAAGATGAAGGAGAATGATCTTGCATCTAGGGACCATTCTGACTCTATTGGGTTGAGCCTGGATAGAAGTGTCCGACGTCACATTGCGGTACCCTTGAAGGTGGACTGCTGATAAGTGCCATCTCTTCTTCTCCGCCAGGTGGAAGATGGCCAATATCACTTGGTTGATTTGGGACGATCTCGAGCCCTATCGATTCAGGCATCTCATTACATCCTCGCTGTCTAGTACCAGTCGGATATGGGTTGAGCAGCGAGGTTTCAGCTTTTTCAGTGAAAGAAAAACTGCCATGGCTTCCAGAATATTGATGTGGAAGGTCTTGAAGAGGGAGAACCAGGTTCCTTGGACTTTCCGATGGTGAGAGTGGCCTCCCCACCCTTCCTTTGAGGCATCCTTGTAAACGGTGACTGAAGGTGGAGGCGGTTGTAAGGGTACCTTCTTCTTCAGGTACATGGCCTCCGACCATGGCTTGAGGAGGGATCGCAGACGAGATGGTATCGGTCTTTTCAGATCTCTTCGAACGTTTGATGCACATTTTTTCCAAACCCCTGATGCATCTTTTAATTGAGCTCTCAATACTGCGCCTGTCACTGAGGCGAACTGGAGGGACCCCAACACTCTCTCCTGTTATCTTCTTGATATTCTGTCGGATTGAAGAAATCTCTTGACAGATCCCGCTATCTCTCTCTTCTTCTTTGATGGAATGGAGAGGCAATGTGACTGTAAGTTCCAGTGGACACCCAGCCAATGGAACTTCTGAGCTGGAGATAGTCGAGACTTTCCAAGTTGATCTTGAATCCTAAGTGTTCCAGGAGCTGGATCACTTCCTTGGAGGCTTGCGTGCATTCTTCTTCGGATGCTGCCCATACCTGCCAGTCGTCCAGGTAGGCAATCACCTGAACTCCCTTTAGGCGTAGTTGATGAATGACTGCGTTCGCAAGCTTTGTGAATACCCATGGGGTTATGCTTAGCCGAAGGGGATGGCTCTCAAGATATACTGCCTTTTTTGCAGTTTGAATCCTAGGTAGAGGGAAAGTTGGCGGTTGATCAGAACATGCCAGTATGCGTCCGCCATGTCTATGGAGACTGTGTATGCCTGTTTGGGCAGTAGGGTCCTTATGTGTTGAAGAGTCAGCATTCAGAACTTGTTGTTCACTATGAACTTGCTGAGTGGTGATAAGTCCAGAATGACTCTGAGCTTTTCCGAGTCTTTTTTCGGCACGCAGAACAGCCTTCCTTGGAATTTGATGGACTTTGCCCTCCTTACAACTCTCTTGTCTAGGAGTTCCTGAACATATTCTTCCAATATGGGGGTTGAGTGTTGGAAGAACTGAGGGAAGATCGGTGGAGCTGCATTCCAACTCCACCCCAGTCCGTTCTTGATTAGGCTGTGACCCAGTGATCGAAGGTCCAGCGATCCCGGAAGAGGAGAAGTCTCCCTCCTACCGGTAGCATCTCACTTGGAGTGCTGGTTGGAGGACTTGTCTCCTTGGCCACGTCCACCTATGTAGCCCCTACCTCGAAAGGAACCTCGAGACTTCGGCCGAAAGGTCGTCGATTGCCTTTCAAAGGCTGGGGTGAAGACAGGCGACTGAGTCGCCACCTGTTGGGGCACCAGCTGGAAAGTGGTAGGTGGTTGTGCTACCATCTGGGGCACCGTGGCCACGGGAAGCTGTTGTTGTTGTGGAGAGCGAGAGGGTACTCTGGGTCGTTTGGTCTTCCATTTTGGTTGGGGACCCTCTTTAGTAGAAGACTTTCTCTTTGAGGACAAGCCCCATTTATGGAGGAGATTCCTGTTCTCCGTTGCGGCTCGATCAACGACCTCTTTGTCCACTTCGCTCGGGAAGAGGTCTTTTTTCCAGATGCTGGAGGCTATCAGCTTCCTCGGTTCGTGCCTCACTGCAGCCGAGGCGAACACGAACTCCCTGCAAGCCCGTCTGGATTTGATGAAGTTATATAGGTCTTTGGTGACCATTGCCAAATGCGCTTTGGCAAAGACCATGTACATATCAGGGGTGTCGGGGACGCTTGCCATCTTCTCTTATCCGGTTTATAAGGACATAGAGGCGGCGAGACTCTCCATTGTTTCCTGCTCCCTGCGCAGGTGAATGTTTGACAACTTTGGGAGGTCTTCCCCGAACTGGCGTCTGGCAATGTCGGCCTCCAGCTTCCCGACTGAGAAGGTGTTATAGGCATCCTTCCAGTCTGCATCATCTGATGGTAGGGCAAGGGAGAATGGCTTACACACTTCGAGTGTAGGGCAAGGTTTCCCTGACTCAACTGCCTTTAAGGCCGCCTTGAACCCTTTTTCCATAAAGGGGAAGGCACGGGAAGAAGCAGCAATGAAGGACAGGTGCTTCTTGCTGAGAGCCGGCACCTTGGAGCTAGTGAATGCCCTCTCCTTCAAGGTTTTTGTAATCAAGGCCTGGGCCTTGGGGAGGTCTAGTATGATGACCTCTTTTGGGTCTGTTTCTTCTATGGAAGGGGGTTCCCTCCTCAGGCGGATATAACAATTTGGGTAGGCCCGCTTTCTGGGCCAGAACTCGACATCGTCTACTGGGACAGTGTCCAGTTTGTCGTATAGGAAGACCTTCTCCCCTGACATGGGCATATGCTCAGCATACCTCCAAGGATTAATGTCAAAAAAGGCTGGAAGATCCTTGACCTTTTAGCTTCTTGGGGGTTAGACGTGTAGACACGAGTTGGTGCATCTCTTTCCTTAGTGAAGCCTCCTTCTCGGACGATTGCTTCTTCATATCCTGGAACATGGACAGGAGAGAAGTTAGCATATGGCTAATCGTGTCGAACTGGGGGGCAGAAGAAGTCGACGGGACAGGCTCAGCCACCGTAGCTGATGAAACCGAAATAATTTCGGATTTTTCTTCGTCGCCTTCAGGAGGTAAAACTGTCTCCTGATCCTGCTCTTCAACTAGAAGACTCCGTTCCATCTCTTCGGAAACTACCGACATGTCGTCATCCAGTTGGATGTCCTTCTAGGCAATCTGTACGAGGGTAATCTCAGGCTGAGCTTGGGGAATAACTGTATCCGAGGATGCCCTGGGGAATAAACAAGCCCTCATCCTTTCATTAGAAAAGTATGGGCCAGTGGTGTTCTTTTGGAAGCCCCTGACCCATTTTCACAGCGTCTCTCTTGCTGCATCCCTTAACTCAGTAGACTTTTGATCATCAAAAGCCTCAGTAACCAGTTTTGAACAAACATCACATACCTGGGGGTCCCAATACTTCAGAGATCCCTTTGTAGTTGCGCAGCGCGCGTGGGTCCTACACATATCATGGCCACAGAAGCTCTTACTGCGGACCTTGCAGAAATGGTTACCGCACTCGGAATGCTCCTCCTGTAAAGAAAGAAAAGCAGATGAGTATTCGGTGAAATATCTCAGAATTTCATCATACAATGTTGTATATATAGTTTAACTTAGGATAGTTAAGCTAGGAGGGAAAGAGGAAAGACACCCACATGTGTTTCCTGTCCAGCCCATTGCTATGACCTCTTTCAATATTGAATACTAAATTCTAGTCGAATTAAAGGAGAAGTTAATATCCTTTGGATGTAAGGTGTAATTTTAACACCCTCTTCTAAGGTTCAATATTGGAGATTGAATAAAAATGATAATTGATCTTTATCTAAGCCAGAGAGAATTGCACTCTTGGTGTGGTGGTCTCACAATAGGCTGCCCATGAAGCACCTTGTAGGTTGGAAGAAATGTATGGGCTACAGCACGGAACGCACAGCGGTATGTGTCGTGCGGAATATCAATATTGCAGTGACTACGATTACTCTGCAGCTAGTACTGTAGTGCCTTATTACCGTGGGCTATTGAAGGTATACTGCCTTCTTAGGTATAGGGCAGCGGGCCACCAGCAGCCGCTCTCCTCTCGGCAGCTGAGGGTCCCTCTATAAGGGCGGACCCACCGGCTGCCGGCGGAAGGCTATGTCTTCAGACAATTGGTCGACCAGCTGTCGGCAGTTAGCATAGTTGCCGGCAGCAGTCCGGTATGTGCCGGCCGCCGTTGGGTCACTGATCAACGGGAATCCACGGCAAGCGGCAGCAGAGCAACCTGACGGCGGACCATCGTCCGAGAGGCCACCGGCGCTCTAGGTGCCGGCGGCTGGCCCAAGGTGGATAGTAAAACAGAGAGAAAGGTGAAGCAAAGACTCAGCCTTGCATACCTCCATCAGGAATGAGGGTTCATATGGAAGGGGGAATTATGTTCGGGCTTCCATCCAACCATAGCCCCTCTATATCAATAGTGGGGCCATGGAAGGCAGTTCAAGGTAGGACTGAAGAACACTTCTAAAGATAGGGGGATCCCTGCCGGCAGTCAACTCAGTCGACGGCCGACAGAGAGCTCAAGCCAATCCCGCAATCTACCCTTAGGGTCGATTGTAGAATGATGGACAGGATGTGTGAAGGCTACGTCAACACTAAAGGACAGCAGAGGAGGGGTAAGGGTCCTGTAGGTGAGGTAGTACATGGTAGGTCCTACCTAACCTAAAAGATTCTGATCCAGAGCAAAGACAACCTTGGGGCCAGGGAATTTAATTCCCTAGATTAGGTTAGTCTGATAGGGTGAGAAGGCGGCACCCAGGCCGCTTATCTCAATGGGGGAACTAATCTAGTGTCAGAGACCCTAAGCAAGGGAAGAATTCAATTCTTCACCTTAGGATCTGTCGGCACAGGACTGTCTGCTAGGCCACGGGGAGAAGGCATTATCATATAATGCCTCCAGGAGATGGCCTAGGAAGGTCTAGCCTCCTACATCGGTAGCCTAACCTGACTTAGGAAGTCAATTCGCCAAGCCAGGTGGCCACCGATCACACACAAATGCTCTGATGTCCCGTCCTAAACTCAAAACCAACTCAGTGGTTGAGAGAGGTGAACGGGAACACCCCAGTCCAGATTTGCTTGAATAAAATTCACGCCAAAGCCGAATAGGGTTAGTCTACGCTAGTCAGAGGGAAAAGGAATTGCTCTTGAATCTCCCAAGGAGATTGGTATCGACTTAAAAGGTATAGGAGGTGTCATTCTCCACTTAAAAGACGATACAAGGGCAATTAAGGACATGTATGAAAGTATACTAAAGCCCCTAGGCTAGTTAGCCTAGGCGCAGTGAGAATCGGTCACCGAAACTCTCTCGTATACCATCTTGGAAGGGGAAAATTTTACACAGTAATATCTTAATTGTATAAAATATTGCCTGAGATCCAATAAAACTTTACCAGGAAGGTTATATCATGCATGAAGTGTGTGGGTGCCTAGGCTAGGAAGCCTAGCACTCGTGGGGCTCGGTAATAAAATTGCCAAATCCACGAAAAAAAGGGCATAATATAAGAATTCCTAGCTAAATGCTGAATAGCTAAAGTTATTAAAGCTAAATATGCCGGTAATGTCGTTCTGAATAACTGAATGTACCTGCAAAGAACGACCGCGTCCAAGACGGCCTCTGGCTGGGCAACGGCTCTTGTTACCTTATTTGCGAACATATTTCGAGGAAAAAACTGGCAAGAGCTTACATTTATACAAATCAAAGATAGTACTTAACTTTCCAGAGGCAGATGAGGCTGGAAAAGACATCATTGCTAAAAAAAAATACAAAATAGCGAGAGGTACACGGGATAAACACCGGTTTGGAACGCTACACGAAAAAGAATGACTAGATGGTGCCACACGGCGGCGTGCTGGCGCTCAATCACAGTACGAGCAGGAGTGTTGCCTTTATAACGGCTCTCCTACAATTCTTGCCACTATGTGGCGTGTCAAGAATACGTCCTCTGATCTTATGTGATATCCCTATAAGATAATACAAGGGATACTCGCGCCAGGAGTTAGATTTCTGGATACCTTTAGTATTATTCTCTGGGTTATATCACTGTAGTTAAATATAACCTTGGAAGCTACTACGAAAGAAGTTCCATCAAGATGACATGGCCTGAGCCCAAAAATATATTTATATATATTGATAAATAAATATATATATATATATATATATATATATATATATATATATATATATATATATATATATATATATATGCACATATATATATATACATGCACATATATATATATATATATATATATATATATATATATATATATATATATATATATATATATATATATATATATATATATATATATATATATATATATATATATATATATATATATATATATATATATATATATATATATATATATATATATATATATATATATATATATATATATATATATATATATATATATATATATATATATATATATATATATATATATATATATATATATATATATATATATATATATATATATATATATATATATATATATATATATATATATATATATATATGTATATTATATATATATATATGTATATATATAGATATATATATATGTTTTTGTGTATATATATGTATATATATAAATATATATATGAAGTAAATAAATATATATATATATATATATATATATATATATATATATATATATATATATATATATATATATATATATATATACCAAAGGCACTTCCCCCAATTTTGGGGGGTAGCCGACATCAACAAATGAAACAAAACAAAAAAGGGG
>NC_090730.1:77344138-77349138 GCF_036898095.1 Palaemon carinicauda | reverse complement strand
TGGAAGGCTGCAGCAATTGGTTGTGAAGGAAACACAAGTGTGTGTCTTTCCTTTCTGAATTGTTATGCTATACTATGCATATCCAGTGATACATAGTTCACTTGATACTCATGGAAATTTCTTCTCTTTACAGAAGGACCCTCCGAAGTGCGGAAGAGTCTTCTGCAACGTCCACAGCAAGAGCCTCTGCGGACATGAGTTTGGTAGGAGACACGCAGCATGCGCTGTCTCCAAGGGTGATCTCCGGTATTGGGACCCTCAGGTATGTACTGTGTGCATTAATCTAATTACGGAGGCCTTTGATTCCCCTAGGATGGCGGAATCAAGGGATATAGCAAGGGAGAAGCTTCGTACCTGGGTAAGGGGCTTCCAGAAGAACACCTCTGGACCTTATCTTCCATGTGAGAAGTTGAGGGCGTATCTTTTCCCTAAGGCATCAGCTGATGCAGTGATTCCCCAGCCTCAAGAGGAGATCCCCCAAGTTCAGATCCAGGTGGATGCTGAAGTCTCAGTCGCTATGCAAGACATCCAGTTAGATGACAGGATGTCTGTCGTGGACGAGCGTCTGGAGGAAGACCTCCTGGCAGAAGCCCAGGGTGAAGTTCAAGCCCCAGACGTTGTAGAGGAAGAGGTCGACGAGGTGTCGGCTACTCCGGTTCAGATCCCGGAGCCTATTCCCTCAACATCGGCCGGTCTCCCAGTAGAGCTGGGACAGGCCCTCTCCTCCATTGTTGGAATGATCCAACAGATGCAGAAGGAGAATCAGAAGAAGGTGGCTGCAATGGAACTGCGGATGCAGAGCCTTGCAGAATCACATGGGCCCCAGAAAAGGCTCAATGTGAAAGACCTTCCCTTGTGCTCAGATGCTAAACCATGTGTCCGGCTGAGGAAGGAACCAGCTTCAAAGGAGGAGACAGAGCCGAAGGAGGTCATAGTGATGGACCATACTAAGGCTCAAGCTCTGCTTTCATCCTCGTTGAAAGAGAGGGGCTTCTCTAACTCAAAGGTAGCTGCATTGAGCAAGAAGCTCCCTTCCTTTGTGTCCTCTCCTGCTAGAGCCTTCCCCTTTTTACAGAAAGGGTTTGCGGCTGTACTAAAAGCAGTCGAGGCCGACAAGCCTTGCCCCTCCCTGGAAGAGTGTAAACCCTTGTCGCTGGCCCTACCTATGGACCACAAAGATTGGAAGGACGTCCATCTTACGTTCTCAGTTGGGAAGTTGGAGGCTGATATCGCCAGACGTCAGTTCGGCGAGGACCTCCCTAAGCTGTCTGACTTTCTCTTGCAGAGAGAGTTCGAGACAAAAGAAAGACTGGCTGCCTCAATGTCTCTTCAGACTACTCTTGAGACGATGGCAAGTGACCCCAATGTCCATGAAATGTTCATGGTGGTGGCCAAGACTCATCTGGCCACAGTGACGAAGGACCTTTATGGCTTCGTCAAGGCGAGGAGAGCTTTTAGGGAGTTCGTGTTCACCTCGGCTACGGTGAGGCACGAGCCAAGGAAACTAATCTCCTCCAACATTTGGGGCAAAGACCTTTTCCCTACCGATTTGGTCAAAGAAGTAGTTGATAAGGCCGCCTTGGAGAATAGAAACCTTCTCCAAAAGTGGGGCCTGGCTATCAAAAGAAAGTCTTCCCCGGATGAGAGTCCTCAACCAAAGAGGAAGACTATGAGGACTAGGCTACCGTCTCGGCCAGCCAAGCCTTTTAGACAGCAACAGCAACTACAATTGCCATTGCCTCCGGTGCCCCAGATCGTGGCACAAACCCCGACCACTTTTCAGTGGGTACCCCAGGCCGTGTCGACACAGTCCACGGCATTCACCCCATCGTTTGAAGGGCAGATTACTTCCTTTCAAGCAAAGCCTAGAGGGGCAGCCAGAGGCTCGTCTGGGTGCCCCTCAAGGGGAAGGGGATTCAGGGGTGGTCGTGGTCAGGGAAGCAAGACCTCGGGACGGCAGTCCAAGTGGGATGATACCGGTAGGAGGGAGACTTCTGAAATTTCGGGATCGGTGGACCTTCGATCCCTGGGCCCACAGCCTACTCAAGAATGGACTGGGCTGGAGCTGGTACAGCACTCCACCCCCGGGCCTTCGGGTTTTTCCAACACTCCACCCCCGTTCTGGAGGAGTACGTTCAAGAACTGTTGGAGAAAAATGTGATCCGAAAGGTGAAGTCCATCAAATTCCAAGGGAGGCTGTTTTGTGTTCCCAAGAAAGACTCGGAAAAGCTCAGAGTCATTCTGGACTTGTCGCCACTCAACAAGTTCATAGTGAATTGCAAATTCAAGATGCTAACACTGCAAAACATAAGGACCTTACTGCCCAAGAGGGCATATTCCGTCTCTATAGACTTGTCAGACGCCTATTGGCACATTCCAATCAACCGTCGACTCTCCCCCTACCTAGGGTTCAGGCTACAACGAAGACTATACGCCTTCAGAGCCATGCCATTCGGGCTAAACATAGCCCCAAGGATTTTTACGAAGCTTGCGAGCGTAGCTCTCAAACAATTACGCCTAAAGGGGATTCAGGTAGTAGCCTACCTGGACGACTGGTTGGTGTGGGCAGCATCCGAGACAGAATGCTTGCAAGCTTTCAGTCAAGTGATCCAGTTCCTAGAGTACCTAGGTTTCAAGATCAACAGAAAAAAGTCTCGACTTTCTCCATCTCAAAAGTTCCAGTGGCTGGGAATCCACTGGGACCTTTTGTCACACCGTTTCTCCATCCCGGCGAAGAAAAGGAAGGAGATAGCGGGTTCTGTCAAGAGACTTCTAGATTCCGAAAGGATATCAAGACGTGAACAGGAGAGGGTACTGAGCTCTCTCCAGTTTGCTTCGGTGACAGACCCAGTGCTAAGAGCACAGCTAAAGGATGCAACCGGAGTTTGGAGAAGTTATGCATCAAACGTGCGAAGAGATCTGAGAAGACCAGTTCCTCTTCGGCTACGTACTCTTCTCAGGCCTTGGTCCCAAGCCAGACATCTAAAGAAGTCGGTTCTTCTTCAGCCACCTCCCCCGTCGGTGACGATTCACTCAGACGCCTCGAAGGAGGGATGGGGAGGTCACTCTCATCGGAAAAGAGTCCAGGGGACTTGGTCCAAGCTATTCAAGACCTTTCACAAAAACTTTCTAGAAGCTATGGCAGTGCTCCTTACCTTAAAGAAAGTTTCCCCGCATCACTCGATCCACATAAGGTTGGTGATGGACAGCGAGGTAGTTGTGAGATGCTTGAATCAACAAGGATCGAGGTCACCACCTCTCAACTTGGTGATGTTGGCCATCTTCCGATTGGCGGAAAAGAAGAAGTGGTACCTGTCGGCAGTTCACCTTCAAGGAGTCCGCAATGTGACAGCGGACGCTCTATCCAGGTTCACACCGATAGAGTTGGAATGGTCCTTAGACGCAGGATCATTCTCCTTCATTCTGAATCAAGTCCCAGAACTGCAATTAGACCTCTTTGCAACGAAAGACAACAAGAAGTTGCCCCTGTACGTGTCCCCGTACGAGGACCCCTTAGCGGAAGCAGTGGACGTGATGTTCCTCAACTGGAACAGAGGGTCCAGGATTTATCTGTTCCCTCCTTACAACCTTCTGTTGAGGGTCCTCAACAAACTGAGATCCTTCAAGGCTGGTAGCAGCAATAGTAGCCCACAAGTGGCCGAACAGCGTGTGGTTCCCCCTGGCATTGGAACTACAGCTGAAGTTTGTACCGGTACCAGATCCAGTTCTGACCCAGCGAGTCCAGAAGTCGACTGTCTGCGCTTCATTACAGAAAACCCGGACCCTGCAGCTCATGATTTTCTCTCCTTAGCGGTGAGAAAGCGTTTCGGGATTTCGAAAGCCAGCATAGACTTCCTAGAGGAATATAAGTGCAAATCTACTAGAAGGCAATATGAGTCATCTTGGAGAAAATGGGTGGCCTTTGTCAAGGCGAAGAATCCGCAGGAGATCTCGACAGATTTCTGCTTATCTTTCTTCATCCACCTCCATGGTCAAGGATTGGCAGCTAACACGATTTCAGCGTGTAAGTCTGCTTTGACAAGACCCATTCTATATGCCTTCCAGGTCGACCTAGGTAACGAGTTCTTTAATAAAGTTCCGAAAGCCTGCGCTACGCTCAGACCTTCAGCACCTCCAAAGGCCATTTCATGGTCTTTAGACAAAGTTCTTCATTTCGCTTCTCTGTTGAGCAATGAAGAGTGTGCGTTAAAGGATTTGACACAAAAAGTTATTTTCCTATTTGCACTCGCGTCCGGGGCCAGGTTTAGTGAGATTGTAGCCCTCTCGAGAGAGGCAGGTCGTGTTCAGTTCCTGGATGGGGGAGAACTGAACCTGTTTCCGGATCCTACGTTTCTCGCCAAGAATGAGTTACCCACCAACAGGTGGGGTCCCTGGAGAATCTGCCATCTGAAAGAAGATGCATCTCTATGTCCAGTAGAATGCCTAAAGGTCTATCTTCATAGAACTTCAGACTTCAAGGGTGGTCAACTATTCAGGGGAGAAACATCAGGCTCAAATTTATCTCTGAATCAACTCAGAGCGAAAATCACATATTTTATTCGCAGAGCGGATCCTGACAGTACACCCGCAGGTCACGATCCGAGGAAAGTTGCCTCATCCTTAAATTTCTTTAATTGTATGGATTTTGAACATCTCCGTTCATACACTGGCTGGAATTCTTCCAGAGTGTTCTTTCGCCACTATGCGAAGCAAGTAGAGGAACTAAAGAGATCTGTGGTAGTAGTGGGTCGCGTCGTTAACCCTACTGTTTAACTCTGCGAGGAACTGTGGTTTTAATTGGGACGATTAATTCCAGGGTGAGTGTGTAGTTACATACTGTACTACAAACTAAGTGAGGGCACTGAGTTGCCCATGTAAACTGTTCCATTTCCAAAGGTGAACCTAGCATAAGGGCAGACATGTGTGCCGAGCGTTTCTAACGCTAATGTCATTGATTTGTAATACAGACTTTTATGACTTTGATACCTCGGTATCTTAAA
>NC_090730.1:77309138-77326638 GCF_036898095.1 Palaemon carinicauda | reverse complement strand
CTTTTTAATAAAACTTGTCGTTCAGTTTCATTGTTGTATTCTCTAAACTCGATGATCCAAACTTCAAAATAATAAACTGACAAATCATCATCATAAATTTCAACAACGCAATATGATGATTGTTGGGATTTCAACATTAAAGTATCAAGTTTAAAAGTACCTAAATCTTCAGAATTTTTTTTTTTTTTTTTTTTGTGAGCAAATAAAATCAAATAATTCATCGCATAATTTATTCTAAGGTGAGGCAGAAATCAACTGGATCGTACCATTTCCAAATGTTATTTTTCGAATATTGCCGACTAATCAGATTTAAAGTTGTGGGGGTTAAAAGACCAGCAACTTGAAGGAAAAGGAATATTGCGTTCAAATCAGCAATTTTTCTCAATTCTTGAATATAGGAGATTATTGATATGGATAACACTAGATAAATGACCCCGCCATTTTTTCAACCCCCTTTACATCTCTAAAATAAATCAAGTGCAAGTTTGGATTTCTCTTTAATGTAGTTATTGCATTAATTAACCACCCCGGGATAGCAGGATAAACTGGGTGACTAGCTGTAGTGCCATATCTCACAACATAATGTGATAACATGTATTGTAACAAAAATTTACTTTTCAGAATATCTTTAAAGTGACTTAGAGAAGTAAAAATCTTGTCAGTGTCATTCTTAAAAATATTATTAGTTTTTAAATCTTTTCCAAGTGCAGTCGCTTCTAAAAATAGTTTCTGAATAAGAAATTATCAAAATCATTATTTCTGATTTTGATTTTACAAACAATTCATTTATTCTTAATATGAATGGATTCTTAGATATATCATTGATCACTTTTTTCTATATTTTCTTATATATTTTTCGTTTCATGAATATAATTAGTTTGATCTAACTGATCTTGTATTTGTGTTGAAAAATTTTCCAAGCTATCACTGAATCATCTTTACCAGCATCCATTTGAATTATTACTATTCTAATTAATCGGTCATTATCATTATATAGTTAACCTTAGAATATTTATTCAGAATCAAAATTAGAATCAATAATTATTCTTTACTTTTCCTAAAATTTTCATGCCTCATCATTAACATGTGGCCGGATGTTGCAACAACAAACCCCACACCCTTGAATCATTCTAACTGACAAATGTCTCCTCAACACAAACTTTCCCCTTACGTTAACAACTGGACTCTTAGACAGAAGGAAAATATAAAAAAACCATAACCTTAATACTATATTCCTTAAAACTAAAAGATTAACACAAAAAAACCCTTCCACAATCAAATAAACCCTCTGTAAAGTACCGGCCTTCTTCATTAATTAAACGGATCTGGGTACATATTGTATATACCTAAATAAATAACTAATGGTAACCTTCTTTCGTAAAGTACGAAATTCTGAAATTAAGTTAAAATGTAGCTCTCCAGTATCCTTGTGAAACCTACCTTCTGATTCCCCCTCCTGTCTCTTTCTCTCTACTCCCCCTCTCTCCCCATCCCCACCTCACGTTTACCTTTGCTCTGGCTTATTTGCCACTTGTGTGTCTCGCCCCGGCTCCTGCCTCGTAAACACTTGTAAAGAACTTCTCTGTATATTGTGAGTACGGTTATTATACCATATGATATTTTGGATTTGGTATTGGGCAGAATATTTAGTTTTTTTTTTGTGTTATGTTTGTTATGTTAATTAATTGGTAATATTTTGATATGTGAAGTTTTTTTAATTAAATGTAATTGTTTTATTGTTTTTTCCATATAAACTATTGTTAATTTTGTGGATTTAACTTGAACCTTGACACCTCAAAATAAATAAAGCTTAAAACTAAACACTAACAAAACTTAAACTTAAATTTACCACAACCCAAACTTCAAAACACAAAAACATATATATATATATATATATATATATATATATATATATATATATATATATATATATATTATGGATACCAACACAGTCGTCCACACACTGCCAACTGTCTTTTGCAGCCCACTACCCCAGCTTTGTGGTCAACAGTCCACTGGGTGGCAATTTGCCACAACTACTTCCCTGATTGGGGTCGTTGTTATCATCATCATCATCATCAACATCATCAAAAGCAATTGGAATTTCATTCGGTCCGGGTCATCAACATTTATCTAAATCAGAGTAGCGTTTCCTTATTTACAAGCCAGGTCGTCAACAATCAATTCCACATAAAATATATCTCCAAAGGAGTAAGTCTCTCCAAGGAGGAATTATGGCTTTTGAAATAATTGAACACTTCCACCCTGGTAAAAAATATAAAGTAAATCCAGCATTCACACACACAACCGCCTGTAGCAGCAGTCAAATCAAAAAGCCATTCACCCAAGGCATTCACCATTGCCGTAACCTAACTAAAACATAAGCAAACAATCTCATTATACCAACAGTCTTTCTCACAACAAATAATCAATACACTACCTCTCCCTCTCTCTCTCTCTCTCTCTCTCTCTCTCTCTCTCTCTCTCTCTCAGGGTTTGGCAAAAAAATAAAAATGAAAATAAATAAGGATTAATCCTCCACATTCCTCCCCCTTACTTTGCCAAATCCTTCTACATTTTCGCACAACCACTTACATTATTTTTTTTCATTACCCAGTCATAATCGGGAACGGGACCTCTACTTTGAGTAACTGAGCCTTCATATACTCTCTCATTCACTTCTTCCATATCGCTATCATTCATTGTCCTATTCCGATTCTTATCTATACTACTATCATCTAATATATCATGCACTATCCCATCTACCTCACCATCATCTAGCCCTAAAATCTCACTTTTTTCCGCAAACAATTCATCCATTTCATCTTTCATTTATCTTCCACACTCACTTGTACATTTACACCCTTGTCATACCTATTCTGGTGCCTACCTATGCCTATAACTTTCCCTCACACTTTATCCTCACTAAAAATTTTCAAACACTTCTTTTTCCTATATTCAACTAGACTAATTGCTTTTTTTCCAGCCCTAACTTTTCATGCATACTAGGTTCATATTTACTCATTTCCAACCAATTATTCATCCCATTCTCACGAAGATTGATCCTATTCCTTCCACACACACAGGAGGACTCACCCAGCTGAACCCTCTTACACTCTAGTTTCTCGAACATCCTGGATGACTTAATCCCTTCTTCCTACATACTCTAGCTACATGCCCATCTACACCACATTCAGTACACTTTGCACGCTGTTCCCTATACATCTTCGCATAATGCCCATCCTTACCGTAATTGGCGCAAATCACATTCATACGATTACTCCTACATCCACTTGCTATATGCCCAGTCATACCACATCGATAACACTTAACCACTTTCTCTTTCTTACACTCACTAATATGATGCCCTGTCTCTCTACACCCAAAACAAGCTCCTAGAGCCCATTTACATTCATTCTTCTTATGACCTTCCTTTCCACATCAATAACACTTTTCATCACGGACACGACTATCTGATCTACCTCGCTGCGCACTAACA
This sequence comes from Palaemon carinicauda, assembly GCF_036898095.1. NCBI lineage: Eukaryota > Metazoa > Arthropoda > Malacostraca > Decapoda > Palaemonidae > Palaemon > Palaemon carinicauda. Next base: position 77,323,139 of record NC_090730.1, on the reverse strand, counting down.
CTCTTATCTTTCCAGACATGATTCCCTTGCCTAAACCCTTCATTTGTCCGTACATGTATTCCTACATTACTCGCCCTAACACTCCTATCTACTACACTATCAGCTACCCTCATTAGTCCTCTCATAAAAGCATCTCTAAAACTAACAAATTCTGGCACACTTTCCTCTATTCCAGTTTTTACACTCATAGATTTACTTTCTTTCATACGCCTATCCAACTAGTAATCCTCAACTATCTCTAAAATATCATCTCATGTCAATCTTTCTTTTCTCCACCTCATCTTCTTACGTTTCAAATTAATAAACTCAGCAACATTCTCAATACAGTCGCCAAAAAATTCTTCATTAATTCCTTATTCTCATTTATACCTTCATCCCCATACTTCTCCCTATAGCTAACGTTTCCAACCTACATACATACATTGATATCGCTTCTCCTATATTCATCCGTGGCTCATCAAAATCATTCTTACACTTATACCTAACACTCCCTCTCATACGTTTTACCTGTTCAATTATTCTCTTTTTCACACTTTCATAATCAACATCCCTTACACTCATTATCACACCATACATCATCACCAAATACCCTGTCAAATACTCTCCTAACTCCCTAGCCGAAACTCTCTCACTATCAGCATACTTATCCTGACAATACCTCTCATACTCCTTGAAAAACTTGTATACATTCCTGCTACTATGCTCATTGAACCTTTCACACCAAGGTGCCTCTCTCATAAACACAGTCTTACACACATCACGTTCATTCTCACTGCTATCATCACTGCTACCTTCCTTCTTGTTTCCTACTTCTTCGCTAGAATATAAGGAATCTAATTCCACACTCATACTCCTATTCTTGATGATACTCTTCCTAGCCCTTTTCTTACTCACCACTTTCACCCATTCACGATCATAGTTGCTCTCATCCTGACACTTTTTCTTTTCTTTCTTCACATCACTTTTACCTTTCCTTTCATCCTTCCTCTCACCTTTCTGTTCATCCTTACTACGCCTAGTCCCTTTAACTTCACTCTCACTATTACTATCACTATCACATCCTTTCCCATTATCACTTACCTTAACCTTCTCTTCCACCAGCAACCCTTTACCCGTAGCAGAGGCCACTCCTCCGACTGCACCTTCACCCATAAACATTTTCATCATTCTCATTACCTGCCACATCATAGCTTCCATTCGTTCCTCATTCTTTCGCATCCTTATCTCAACACCCTCTTCCACTCTCTCTACAGTTCCCTTTAGCGCTTTCAGTTCCTTTCGCATCTCCTAATTCTCACACCTTAACCCCTTATTCTCTTGCAACAACTTCTCCTCTCGCTCCTTAGGCAACAGCAATTCCTCCCTCAGTAACATGTTCTGCTCTTCCATTATCATCAACCTTAATCTAATTTCTTATCCTAGCAGTCCTCCGTCCAACAGTCCAGCTATCACTCCCTGCCCACCTCCCACCCCCACCCCCACGGCAGTCCCTGTTCAGGTGCCAAAATAATTTGGTGGGATGTTACAACAAAAAACCCCACAACCTTGAATCACTCTAACTGACAAATGTCTTCTCAACACAAACTTTCCCCTTACGTTATCAACTGGAGTCTTAGACAAAAGGAAAATAAAAACAATTTATAACCTTAATACTATATTCCTTAAAACTAAAATAATCAATGCAAAAAAACCCTTCCACAATCAAATAAACACTGCCAATTGTCTTTTGCAGACCACTACCACAGCTTTGTGGTCAACAGTCCACTGGGTGGCAATTTGCCACAACTACTTCCCTGATTGGGGTCGTGGTTATTATCCTCATCATCATCATCATCATTATCATCATCATCATCATCCTCATTATCATCATTATAATCATCATCAACATAAATCGGAATATCATTCGGTCCGGGTCATCCACATTTATCTAAATCAGAGTAGCGTTTCCTTATTTACAAGCCAGGTCGTCAACAATCATTTCCACATAAAATATATCTCCAAAGGAGTAAGTCTCTCCAAGGAGGAATTACGGCTTACGAAATAATTGAAAACTTCCACGCTGGTGAAAAATATAAAGTAAATCAAGCATTCACACACTCAACCGCCTGTAGCAGCAGTCAAATAAAAAAGCCATTCACCCAAGACATTCACCACTGCCGTAACCTAACTAAAACATAAACAAACAATCTCATTTATACCAACAGTCTTTCTCACAACAAACAATCAATACACTACCTCTCTCTCTCTCTCTCTCTCTCTCTCTCTCTCTCTCTCTCTCTCTCTCTCTCTCTCTCTCTCTCTCTCGGGATATGGCAAAAAAACAAAAATAGAAATAAATAAAAATTAATCCTCCACAATCACTTCTTATACTACTATCACTATTATTAGTATTTTTCTTTTACGAATTTTATTGTTTGGAATATAAACATCATCCAATTAATCATCAGAATTATTATCATCATAACTTGCTTCTTCAAAACCAGATTTGTTAAAATCTAGTTTTAAATTTATGTCATCGTAAAATTATTTTTTACATTTTTCCTCAGCTATTAATCGTGATTGGACGGATTCACTAGACATACATAGTTTCATTAGGAGGTGTTTTGCAGAAGGAATTTCAGAACTACATTTAGCTGTTGCACATATAATGGGAATTTTTGCTCCTTTATTTGTTAAATACAGATTTATAATGTTATTTGTAACTCCAATGTTATCTAATTGAAATGATATCAACCTGCCGATTTGCCCAACATTTGACAAAACATTATTTTCATCTATAGACAGACTCTTTAAATACACCTAATACTGGCATAATAAAAGGATTTATCTATTGTTTTTTTTGAGCATCTATAAGAAAATTATCCAATAAGAAGATATCACATTTAAAATCTTCATAACTTATAAATACTAATTCTTCATTTTTGTTGTTATTTTCTTCTTAAATTTTTTGTTTTTTTTTACCATTTTAGACAGCTTTTTCAGTATCTGTATAGACGTAAGGATAAAATACTTGTCCAATAACTTGTCTTTTAGAGTAACACATAATTTAATTTTTACTAGTGAGAAAATATTTTTTTTTCTGTAACACAACTATTTTTGGTATATTCATGAATTTTTTTCACATGGCTATTTGCAAGTATTTTTGTTAAATGTTATGCATATCAAAATACATAATATAATGCCTAATTGGCAAATTATCTTTTATTTCAACCAGCTCTCTCATTTGCTTGTAACATCTTTTCAAAAAGCTATGAGTTGCATCTTGTGACTCGCCTTCAAATTTTATGTTTAAAATTCAACTAAGGTTACAAGAGATTTCACCTTTGGTATTTTCCTTATAACCGGTGTTATAATGATAGATTAATCGGCAACATACTTCTACACCTCTATAAACAATTCAACTAATCTTGTGATTGATTTTGAAAAAAGTTTGATGTTTACTACTACTGGCCACCATTCAAAAATTATCGAATATTATCATCTTTATATATTTGATCTTACATCCTTTCAAAATGTTGTAATGATAATTTCCTAATTTTTTCCACTGGGACATAATTTTCCTTATATCTACATATTTTGAATAACAATTAACATTGTCTAATAAAGGAATACGTTCAGTTATCTCTTTATAAGGAATTTCTCCATAATCTATATTTTCACTATGTGTGGGATCAAATTTTAATACCATATTGACTTTATCTCTCTGACCCACGTGTGTGTGCATGATATCTATTTTCCTTATTAAAAAATAAATATTCTCAAGAGGTATCTATCCCAAAAATGGCTTTATACTGAGTCATGTTTAACACTCCATTAATCCATGTAATCTTATTGAATTGTATACTAGGCAGTACATCTTTGATACTCGTGGAAGTATCATTTATCCTTTTTTCAATCAAATGTTTCATTACCATAGCTTTAATATGACTGTTTCTCTTTCTACTGACTGTTGACTTTGATGATGATAAGGTGATCCGTGAATATGCGTTTCTATGCACGGCCAGATTCCTTTAATATACGATTTGAATTCTTTGTCAATAACTTCACTTCCAGTATCGGTCAGGACTAGTTAAGTAGCACCTATTGTAGTAAAAATGCCCTCCAAATCTAATGTGATTGATTTTGGCTTTTTAACAATCCTCTAAGTACACAGAATTTTGAGTGGTTATTGTACCAACCGTGTTTCACACAATTGTACATAATTCCTTTTGTATATATTATGCTTTTATCTTCGCTCCTCCCTCGCACTAAAACGAACCTGAAAATTCCTGTCTGGTTTTTCCTCTGTGATATTGTCTGTCTTGTGAACTTGTCATGTCCTGTTGCCTTGAGGTTTTGTATATAAGGAGAGTGTTCCACAACAATATAACTCAGTCATTTCCAATCTGCCTTTGAGTTCACAACTCCTCTCTCGGCCCGTCACATTGATGACCCCGGAAGTCGACTCGCTCCCACTGCCTTTCACCCCAACCTCCCTCGCCCCTCCATCGTTGGTAATATGACGGAGGCGGACTCTACCCCAGCAGTTGGCACTGCGGCCGCTCCATTGAAACTTTCACCGTTCACTAGCAGAGAAGCGTTCGCTTGGTTTCAACGCGCTGAAGTCCACTTTCGTATCAGGGGCGTGACTCGCTCAACCACCAAAGCGGATTATGTTCTCGCGGCGATACCCGAGGACACCTTCCCAGAAATATCCGACTGGCTTTGTGAACAAGGAGACACCCCAATAGCGTATGACGACCTCAAATCATACCTTCTGCAGCAGTACTCGCCGTCCCCAGCCGCCCGTATAGCAAAGCTTTTTCAGCTCTCGCAACAACCGTTGGGGGACCAAAGGGCTTCGCTTGCCCTCAGGGAAATGACCAGTATCGCTCGCCTTCAACCTGCCGCAGACGGCTCTCCTCGTGAGGTGAACCTACTCCGTGCCCTTTGGATACGCCGTTTACCTGAATCTGTGCGCGCTGCCATACCCGATGTCGATAGTTTACTCATAAAGGACTTGATGACCAAAGCCGACGCCCTTATGGACAGCCACTTCACGACCTCCATCAACGCCTCCACCCCTGACGACGAGGATGCCTATTCAACGTCAACCGAAGCTGACATGAATGCCGTAGGACATACACGCCTACCCCGTGACGTGCCGAAGCGGCGACAAAGCCGCCCACCACCCACCAATCGCTCGCGCCCCAACGAACGACTTCTACAGCCACTTACTACCTCCCATCCGCCGCAGTTTTGCTACTACCACTTCAGATTCGGGGCAACCGCGAAGAAATGTGCCAAAGATTGTCAGTGGCCAAAAAACGTGTAAGTAGGCCATCGCTTGTGGCGGTGGCCTCCCATGTTTCTAATCTTTTCTTTTTACAGGATGCAGGAACGGGCGTGCGATTTTTGGTAGACACGGGTGCTTGTCGTTCTCTTTTGCCAAGGAAACTCTTCCAGGCACAACGTAGTCTGTCTACATGTGCCGACGTCCGCTTGGTAGCTGCCAACGGATCTGCGATACCCACCTACGGTTACGAGAGCCTCACATTATCGTTCGGAAACGGTAAATTCAATTGGAAGTTTTTCGTTGCTGACGTCACAATGCCAATCCTCGGTGCGGATTTCCTCTCTCATTTCCACCTTCTGGTCGATGTCGCCCACCAACGATTGGTCAACGCAGACTCGTATTTGTCGACACCTCTTCAACCCGCCCCCTCTAACCTCGCTCTCCACATCAGCGCACCCAAGGATGCCTACGCCCACCTCCTCACCTCGTACCCGGAAGTTTTCCGTCCAGAACTTCGCCAAACGGCCACGGTTCCTGCCAAGCACGGTATTTATCACCATATCAAGACGACGGGACCCCCAGTCTTCGCAAAATTCAGACGTCTTGCACCGGAACGATTGGCAGCCGCCAAACAGACGTTCGCCGAAATGGAGAAAATGGGCCTTTGCCAAAAGGCCTCCAGCCCATGGTCGTCACCCTTACACATCGTTCTGAAGAAAGACGGCTCCCTCCGTCCGTGCGGGGATTACAGGCGCCTGAACATGCAAACAGAACCGGATCACTACCCCCTCCCAAACATTGCCGATGTAACCTCCTACCTGCACAAAGCAAAGGTTTTCTCTACTCTCGACCTCCTGAAGGGGTATTATCAGGTGCCTATGAACCCAGAAGACATCCCCAAGACAGCCATCACCACTCCGTTTGGCATATACACCTTCAATTACTCTTGTTTTGGCCTTCGTAATGCTGGGGTAACGTTTCAACGTCTCATGGATGGCATCTTAGGGGACCTCCCTTTCTGTGTATGTTATGTGGACGACATACTTTTGTTCTCCTCCTCAAAAGAGGAACACCTCCGTCACCTGCGCATCGTGCTCGACCGCCTGCAACAAAACGGCCTTGTAGTCCGGTACGACAAGTGTACCTTTGGCGCCAACGAAGTGTTGTTCTTAGAGCACCGTATCACTCCTGAAGGAGTCCATCCCCTCCCTGAGAAGGTAGCAGCCGTTCAGAATTTCCCCACGCCCTCGACCGTCAAAGCTCTGCAGGAATTCTTGGGCATGATCAACTATTATCACCGTTTTCTGCCAGCCATTGCCGCCACTCTTGCTCCCCTCTATGCCTCCCTCAAGGGCAAGCCAAAGGACTTGAAGTGGGGTCCCCTTCAAGAAGCGGCCTTCTGCAATGCAAAGAAGGCCCTATCAACTGCTGCGGCTCTCACTTTTCCTATCCCACACGCCCCTCTCCTTCTCTCCACCGATGCCAGCGACGTCGCTATTGGTGCAGTACTCGAGCAGGTGGTCAAAGGCTCGCCCCGCCCATTGGCCTTCTTCAGCAGAAAACTGTCCAAGGCAGAATCGGGTTATTCTACCTTCGATCGAGAATTGCTGGCGGTGCACTTGGCTGTCCGTCACTTTCGCCATTTCTTAGAAGGTACGCCCTTCGTCATTCGCACAGACCACATGCCTCTGGTGCACACCTTCACTCGACAGTCTGGCGCCTGGTCCGCCCGTCAACGGCGACATCTCTCCGCCGTGGCTGAATACAATTGCACCCTCCAATACGTCCCTGGGAAAATGAATCCCGTTGCCGATGCCCTGTCAAGAAACACGTTGGCTGCCGTTCAACTGGGATTGGATTACAACGCCCTGGCTGAAGCCCAACGACAGGATCCAGAGTATCAAGCTTGTAGGACATCCTGCACGTCCCTCCGTTGGGAGGATTTTCCCCTCGAAAACTCCAACACCACCCTCCTCTGTGACGTCAGTACTGGTAGACCGCGACATTGGATTCCTGCTCCCATGCGCCGACAGGTGTTTGATTTCATCCACGGCCTTTCACATCCCTCGTGCCGTTCTACTGCACAGCTGCTGAAGGCAAAGTTCATTTGGCACGGCATTTCTAAGGATGCTAAGGATTGGGTCCGTGCCTGTACTTCTTGCCAAACTTCCAAAGTACATCGACACACGGATTCAGGAGTGGGCACCTTTCCTTAACCTCAGCGTCGTTTCGCACACATTCACGTCGACGTTGTAGGCCCCCTACCCACATCACAAGGACATCGTTACCTGTTTACCGTCATCGACCGCTCCACTCGTTGGCCTAAAGCCATTCCCATGGAAACTGCAACGTCCGCCTCGTGTACATCTGCCTTACTCTCTGGATGGATTTCAAGATTCGGTATCCCTGAGCATATTACTTCTGACAGGGGAACCACTTTCACCTCTCAATTATGGACGTCATTAGCGAATCTCCTGGGCATCACCCTACATCAGACAACGGCCTACAACCCCGCTGCCAATGGAATGGTTGAACGTTTTCATCGCACCCTCAAAGCAGCTTTGATGTCCCACTGCAAGGATTGCAACTGGTTTACTCAGCTTCCCTGGGTCCTCCTTGAACTAAGGACCACTCCTAAAGACGCCCTCGACGTCTCGGCAGCCGAAATGGTGTATGGCGACCCGTTGGTCGTCCCTGCCGAGTTTTTTCCTTCTACAACCTCCTCCGACGATCTCCAGCGCATACGTCACGTCGTGGGAAAATTTACTCCGTGCCGCCAGACTTACAAGCCCCCAGCGAAGCATCATATACCAACGGACTTGCACTCTGCAACGCACGTCTTCCTGCGCAACGACACCAGCAAGCCACCGTTAACGCCCCCTTACACGGGACCTTTACCTGTGATCCGACGCAGTCTGAAAGCATTTCTCCTAAACATTCGGGGCAAAGAAGACTGGGTCTCCATTGATCGTCTAAAACCTGCTTATCTTCTGCCAGATGACCCGCCTACAGTTCGCCTCTCTAGATCAGGGTGCCCTATTTAACATGTACAGTATGTCATTTTTAGGGGGGGAGCCATGTACCAACCGTGTTTCACACAATTGTACATAATTCGTTTTGTATATATTATGCTTGTATCTTCGCTCCTCCCTCGCACTAAAACGAACATGAAAATTCCTGTCTGGTTTTTCCTCTGTGATATTGTCTGTCTTGTGAACTTGTCATGTCTTGTTGCCTTGAGGTTTTGTATATAAGGAGAGTGTTCCACAACAATATAACTCAGTCATTTCCAATCTGCCTTTGAGTTCACAACTCCTCTCTCGGCCCGTCACATTATCTTGATATTTAGGTATAAAATGATAATCCCTTTCATCATCTTTATTTCTTAACTTTTTAAGATTTATCAAGTCTATTTGCCCTCTAATGCCAAAACGAGGAAAATTTATTCTTTTTATATTTTCATTTTTGTTTTCATCTTGGCAGCTATTTAGCAAATTTGACACAATGATATAAAAGTACGAACACGTTCGTATTTTATGTTTATTGACGGGTTTTTAATAGTTTCCAAAGTTTTTCTTACACCCCTATGAAAACAGCGCGAATGAGCATTCATGTTAATTTCAAGTATCTCGTGAATATGCATATAATATGTTATTATGGCGGCTTCTTGAGAATCCTAATCTTTTTTGTCAATAAGGATCTATTGGTCGATAAATTTATTTACTGCAAATTTCCTTCTACCATAATAAAGAAGTTGCGATTTTTTTTCTCTTTTAAATTTTGTTAATAAGATACTTTTAAATTGTTATACATTTTCTTTTGTAAAATATTTTCTAAAATGTATGTGTTACTTATTATGAACAATTTCATAGAATTTTTCTCTCGACATTCTAAGTGATATTAATATATCTACATATTGCATTTTGAAAATATATTTCTAGTGGGTATTCCATTCCTATTTTGTATTATAAATTTTTCTTTCATACAATCGTTACAAATTGCATGACCACAAGAATTAATTAGTGCATTTTTAATTCAAACTTCATCATAGCATAGAGGACATTTGAAATAGATATATTTAAAAACATATCCGGTAAAAAATATTCTTTTTCTGTAATGTAATTTATTTCAAATTTATTATTTTTATCAATTACCTTCATATATATATATATATATATATATATATATATATATATATATATATATATACACACACACACACACACACACACACATATATATATATATGTATATATATATATATATATATATATATATATATATATATATATATATATATATATTATTATTATTATTATTATTATTATTATTATCCAAGCTACAACCCTAGTACACACACACACACACACATATATATATATATATATATATATATATATATATATATATATATGTATATATATATATATATATATATATATATATATATATATATATATATATATATATATATATATATATATATATATATATATATATATATATACTATCCAAGCTACAACCCTAATTGGTAAAGCAAGATGCTCTTTGCCCAGGGGCTCCAATAGGGAAAAATAGCCCAGTGAGGAAAGGAATTAAGGAAATAAATAACTGAGGAGAACAAATTAACAATAAATCATTCTAAAAAAAGTAATGTCAAAAGAGATATGTCATATATAAACTATTAACAACGTCAAAAACAAATATGTCATTTATAAACTATAAAAAGACTCATGTCCGCCTGGTCAACAAAAAAGCATTTGCCCCAACTTTGAACTCTTGAAGTACTACTGATTCAACAACCCAATTAGGAATATCATTCCACAACTTGGTAACAGCTGGAATAAAGCTTCTAAAATACTGTATATTATTGAGCCTCATGATGGAGAAGGCCTGGCTATTAGAATTAACTGCCTGCCTAGTATTACGAAAAGGATAGAATTGTCCAGGGAGATCTGAATGTAAAGGATGGTCAGAGTTATGAAAAATCTTATGCAACATACATAATTAACTAATTGAACGACGGTGCCAAAGATTAATATCTAGATCAGGAATAAGAAATTTTATAGACCGTAAGTTTCTGTCCAACAAATTAAGATGAGAATCAGCAGCTGAAGATCAGAGAGGAGAACAATACTCAAAACAAGGTAGAATAAAAGAATTAAAACACTTCTTCAGAATAGATTGATCATCGAATATCTTAAAAGACTTTCTCAATAAGCCAATTTTTGGTGCAATTGAAGAAGACACACGCCTTATATGTTTCTCAAAAGTAAATTTGCTGTCGAGAATCACACCTAAAATTTTGAAAGAGTCATACAAATTTAAAGAAACATTATCACTACTGAGATCTGGATGTTGAGGAGCCACCGTCCTTGACCTACTTACAATCATACTTTGAGTTTTGTTAGGATTCAACTTCATACCCCATAATTTGCACCATGCACTAATTTTAGCTAAATCTCAATTAAAGGATTCACCAACCCCAGATGTACATTCAGGGGATGGAATTGATGCAAAGAGAGTAGCATCATCTGCATATGCAACAAGCTTATTTTCTAGGCCAAACCACATGTCATGTGTATATAGTATAAAAAGTAATGGGCCAAGAACACTACCCTGTGGAACACCGGATATCATATTCCTATACTCACTATGGTGCCCATCAACAACAACCATTTGAGATCTACTACTTGAAAAATCAATAATAATGCTAAGAAACGACCCACCCACTCCCAACTGTTTCAGTTTGAAAACAAGGGCCTCATGATTAACACGGTCAAAGGCAGCACTAAAATAAAGGCCAATCATACGAACTTCCCGACCACAATCAAGGGATTCCTGTACTGCATTGGAGATTGTAAGAAGGGCATCACATGCTCCAAGGCCTTTACGAAAACCAAATTGCAAACTAGGGAATAGATGATTACCTTCAGCAAACCTATTAAGACGTTTTGCCAGAAGACGTTCAAAAACTTTAGATAATATGGGAGTTATGGAAATTGGGCGGTAATCAGTGGGACTTGAGCTACCACAAACACATTTACATAGAGGAGTAACATTACCAATTCTCCAACAAGTGCTAAAAGTTCCTCTTCTTGCTAACTTGCGCAAAATAACAGATAACTTTGGAGCTAAGAAATCTGCTGTCTTTATAAAAAACAAAGGAAAAATACCATTTGGGTCTACACCTCCATAAGCATCAAGGTCCATCAACAGAGCTTTAATCTCACGAGATCGAAAAGCTAAACTAGTTAGTTTAGCCTCAGGAAAACAGGAATGAGGAAGTTCAAGTTTTTCATTACTCTGTTTACTGTCAAAAACATCAGCCAAAAGGGTTGCCTTTTCCTTTGGACAGTGAGTGACTGAGCCATCAGGTTTAAGTAAAGGAGGAACTATTGCATCTACACCAAAGAGTGCAAATTTAAGGGTAGACCACCATTTATGTTCCTGAGTTGTATAAGAGAGGGTTTCTTTTATGATTAAATTGTACTCCTTTTCAGTTGAGGCATAAACTCTCTGAGCAAAAGCTCGAAGCTGAGTATAGTTGTTCCAGGTCAAATCTGATCTGTTACCCTTCCAAAGGTGATAGGCCTCCTGCTTCTCCAAATAAGCATGTCTACAATCATCATTGAACCACGGTTTGTCCTTCATTCGGTACCTTAGCACACGAGAAGGGATACGCCTATCAATTATGTTACTAGATTCTCATTCAAAGGGACAACAGGATCTACACTATTATATAATTGTGACCAATTCAAGCACAAAAGATCATGCAAAATCCCATTCCAGTCTGCTTGGGATTTCATATAAATTATACAGGAATATGATATATCAGGGATAGGCTGCTCAGTCTTCACTAATAATGAAATCAAGAAATGATCATAAGTCCCGACTGGAGAACCAACCTTACTAGTTATAACGCCAGGGGAGTCAGTGTATACGAGGTCCAAGCAATTACCAGACCTGTGAGTAGCTTCATTTATGATTTGCTCACAGCCTGATTCAGAGGCAAAGTCTAAAGCTCTTAAGCCATGGCGATCGGTAGGAGAGATAGAACTTAACCACTCCCTATGGTGAGCATTAAAATCACCAACAAAGACAAAAGAAGCCTTTCTATCATCTTCTTGTATCTTAGCCATAATGGTAAGAAGACAATCGAAGATAGAATCTTCCATGTCTGGATTCCGGTAGATCGAACACAAATAAAAGTTGTTATGCCTGCCACAAACTTTTATTACCTGAATCTCATGACATCCACATTGATAGCAGGACTTATGAGAAGCAGGGTACTCGGTCCTAATATACACTGCCATTCCCCTGGCCCTAGGAATGGCATCACGTTTCAGCATTATTGGCTTCTTAAAACCAGTTATAAGGAGCTCAGATGAGTGCCTCATATTAGAAACCAGAGTTTCTGAGCACAAAAGAATATCATACTGTCTGGACGCAACTGTAAGGTCTTGGATATTTGCATGAAGACCACGAATATTGCAATATAGAAGACGACATTGATGAAATCTAGGACGTACTGGTCCCAGATTTCGCTCAATGTCTCCAGACACCATAAGAATTAATAGAAATAAAAAAGAGACATCATACTTAAAAACTAGATTAACAAGAATTATAACAAAAACAATATGTACAGAATAGTAAAAAAAAGTGATTGATGATACCCATAGACTATAGTAAAAAGTCGGAAAAACTGGTCAACATGGAGGAGCCGATACACCATGCAAGGCTAAATACCCTCCAGGATAGCCACTTCACAAAAACAAGAGGAAGAAATAAAAAATAATAAGATAGAATAGTGTGCCCGAGTGTACCCTCAAGCAAGAGAACTCTAACCCAAGACAGTGGAAGACCATGGTACAGAGGCTATAGCACTACCCAAGACTAGAGAACAATGGTTCAATTTTGGCGTGTCCTTCTCCTAGAAAGGCTGCTTACCATAGCTAAAGAGTCTCTTCTACCCTTACCAAGAGGAAAGTACACTGAACAAATTGCAGTACAGTAATTAACCCCTTGGGTGAAGAAGTGTTAAGTATCTCATTGTTGTCATATGTATGAGGAAAGACGAGAATATGTAAAGAATAGGCCAGACTATTCAGTGTAAGTGTAGGCAAAGAAAAAATAAGCCGTGACTAGAGAGAGGGATCCAATGCATTACTGTCTGGCCAGTCAAAGGATCCAATACCTCTCTAGTGGTAGTATCTCAACGGGCGACTGGTGCCCTGGCCAACCTACTACTACTATATATGCGTATAAAACAGAAAAACTTGCATAAAAAATTTCCATTATTATTATTATCATTATTATTCTTTCATTTTTACAACATAAAATAAAATATCACCATCTATCATACAAAAAGCTATGTATGGACATGACGTTTTTTTTTTTTTTCATAATGTATTTGTATAAGCGTTGAATTAGGATATATTTGTTTTCCATATTGAACCAAATATTTATTTTGTATTCTATAAAGATTGACTCTTTTAAATAGCCTTTTACGTTATCTGTTAATAGGATTTTTTCTTTTAATATATATTTTTTTCGTATGAATGGATGAAGAAAGACTCAACTTTTATGATCGACTTGAAGTAAAGTATAGCAACATAGAGAAAAGGGAATGTCTTCCTCGTTATATTAAGAAATCTAAAGATATACAAAATATTATTCAAATTTTAAATCGTGGGTCTAAGAATGGAAAATACAGTAATTATTAT
>NC_090730.1:77276638-77304138 GCF_036898095.1 Palaemon carinicauda | reverse complement strand
AATTCAATAGACGATCATCGCTAAGCAGCGTCCGGATTCCATCCTCGATGAATTAGTGTGTAATTATGTCCATGATAGAAGAAAAATCCATAGTAATTAATCCAGCACTAAATACGGTAGTAATCCAGGACAGAGTCATAAATCCAGCGTGAGTGTATAAATCCTTAAATCCACTTAAATAATGAGAGAGAGGGAAAGAGAGCTGCTCCTCGTCACTCCCGTATAAGCTTGCCGAAGACTGAGTAGCTCTGTGAAAAAACTTCATGAAGACATTAGCGGCACGCATATATAACTACTGTAAAGTAGTTACTATTTAAAAGCAAATTAATAATTTGAAGTTTATTCAAAATGCCCCCCGCAGATTTAAATTTAAATTTCTATGCAAGACTAGATTGAGCTATCTGCTTACTCTTCTCAGAACAAATCAAAGCAGCCCCCCGTTGAATTCTTGCAATATTGTCATTAGAAACAACATTATAATTACTCTGATATACAAGATTTAAATCTAACTGATCCATAAGAGAATCACTTAACCCAGCACCTTAAACCAAAAGAATAACAGGCAATATATCCCTAAAGACAACATTTTTATTACCCTTTACCAATTGTACTTGAACAGCCGCACCAAAGAGAATTATAAATAACATCAAGAAATCTAGCTAAAGGGTAATTAGGAGCCTTAACCATTGAATCCTTTGTCAAAACTATTTCACCTTTTGAGACTTTAACGTGCTCTCTAGTGTAATATTTACCTTTATATTTGGTTGCCTGTTCTTGCAATTCAAATAAAAATTCATTGTGATAACTATTACGCAATTCTCTTTAATATGAATTAAACGCTGTAAGTTCTTAACCAAATCAGAAGTCATAATCATCAAGTTGACTTTCGTGATATATACATTCCATAACGTGTGTATCATATCCAAACTTCAAAAATTCTGGTGACAGCACCTGAAAATCATCATTCACATTCTGTTCCCTCAATGCGCCAAGTTCAGAAAAGGGTTTCTTATTAGCGTAACATATGCATTGTTTAATTACATGAGAAAATTCCAGAAAATCTGGAATATTATCATGGATTGCTCCCTGGATTAACTTTCTTACCAGACCAACTCCGGACTCTATGATACCTTCAATACCACGATTCAGAGAACCACGAGAATACCGTGAAAATTCAGTGACATCGACACCCCTCTGATTGATGAATTCTTGCTCCTCCCTTGCTTTCAGACATTCATCAATCCATGTGAATGCACCACCAAGATTTGAGCCAGAATCTGAAACTACTTTGTTAGGCAAACCATAGTTGTAAACTTGATTTTGAAAAGCCAATAATAATCCTTTAGAATCAGCAGAAGTCACTATTTCAACATTAATCATGTTAGACCAAATACATTTAAAGATTACCCCATAGGTTTTAACTTTGTCACTTCCATACCTTGTGAAATATGGCCCAAAGTAATTAATGAAACGTATAGAAAAAACCTCTTTATAGGATTTACATTCCATTCTCTATAGTCATTGGCACTAACTTTGACTGGTCTACTATAAACAAGTTTACAGTGGTAACATTCATTGACAACCTTCTTAACTGTTGAAAATCCCTTAAGCAGAAAAAATGCCGGTTTCAATTTATGTAGCACATAGTAAGTACCTGAATGATTAAACTTCAAGTGAGTGTCCATTATCAGTATTCTACCGAAATCACTATTATTACTAATGAGTATTGGAGTTCTCGACATCATGCCTTTAGACATCTTTCACATCTTACATTTTACTCTAGGAATACCATCAGAGTCACAAGATACATTTATTCTACTAACTAGCTCAAGAATAGATTTTTTTGCTTTCCGTTTTGAAGTGAAAAAATCTTGTAAATCTGTTAAGCAATGCTGTTGATAAAGCTTTAGCAAATAATTACTGCATTTTTGGTAGTTTGCATCTAATAAGGCAATTGACTGCTGGCTCTTAGAATTTATTCTTAATATTATATTGTTTATGAAAAGCATAACTTTCATTAGTACAGTGGTACCTCTACATACGAATTTAATCCGTTCCACAACCGACTTCGGATGTAGAAGATGTTCGGATGTAGAAACGAATTTTCTTATAAGAATACATTGAAATAGGATTAATCCGTGGTTGAGCACAAAAACCTATGATAACTCCTTAACAAATTACTACACATAAATACACATAACAATATACACTCTAAATTAGATAATAGACATGTAAAAAAGAATAATTATCAAGAAATAATAAATAAGAAACGTGTTTTTAGCGTCATTTTACCTTAGAAAGTCCAGCGCAGGTGTCGGTCTTGCTACGCAGAGAGGAGACAGACGGGCGGAAGAGAGGGTGACTACGATAAGTACACTACCGTAACTTATTCTAACTTACACTAAGTGAACTTTAACCTAACTTAGCTTATCATTTTTTTTTGTTTTTATATTTTATATTTTTTTTACATTTTCCTTTTTTCTTTTCGATGATTAATTTTAATCACTTTCACTCTCTACACTTAAAATTTATTGAATTTTTTTTCTCTTCACTCTTTGCCGTTTTCTTTGAACCACTTCCTTCCTCTTCATCACGAGTTGTTTTAAAGAAGCTATCGATAGAAAGTTGCTTGGTACGGCTTTTCAGAATGTTTCGAAAAAGAGTTAGGCAAACATCATCGACTCCGCAACTACACGACAAACCTGCAATTTTTTTAGATGGTATTTGTCGATGAAGTCGACCTCGTCTTGATATTTTCCTAACATTTCTTTTATTTGCGCCGCACCTAACACATGTTCTACCTCCTCGATCCCTTCCTCGTCATCACTCATATGCTCAGACATAGCATGGAGTTCCTTGAGCTCCTCTGTAGTAAGTTCGTCGTGATGTTCGGCTACGAGTTCCGTGATGTCATCTGCGTCGACCTCCAGACCCATGGACTTGCCAAGGGAGATGATTTCTTCTACGTCTTCCGCTGCACCCACCACGGGATCAGGTTCGGGGTCAAAACCTCGAAATCTCGGGGAGAAACTGCATCAGGCCATAGCTTCTTCCAGGCAGAATTGAGGGTTCGTCGAGTTAATCCCACCCAAGCCTGATCTATGATCTTCAAGCAGTGCACGATGTTGAAGTGGCTCCTCCAAAATTCACGCAAAGTTAAGTTGGTGCTTTGCGTGCCATTAAAGCACTGCTTGAATAGGTGCTTGGTGTAGAGCTTCTTGAAGTTCGAGATAACTTGCTGGTCCATGGGCTGGAGGATAGAGGTGGTATTCGGTGGAAGATACAGCACCTTTATGAACTTGAATTCCTCGAAGATATCATCTTCAAGTCCGGGGGGGGGGGGGTGAGCGGGTGCATTGTCAAGGCATAGCAGGCACTTTAAAGGCAATTTCTGCTCATGAAGAACTTCTTCACAGAAGGACCGAAAACTTGGTTAACCCATTGGACAAAGAACTGCCTAGTGACCCAGGTCTTCGAGTTGGATCCCCAGAAAACATGAAGCTGGTCCTTATCCACATTCTGTGCCTTAAAGGCCCTAGGGTTCTCTGAATGGTAAACCAGTAAGGGCTTGACTTTAAAGTCCCCACTAACGTTGGCACATAGGGCAAGAGTCAACCGATCCTTCATTGGCTTTTGCCTAGGCAATTTCTTCTCTTCGGCGGTGATGTAGGCTCGACTGGGCATCTTCTTCCAAAACAGCCCGGTTTCATCACAATTAAACACCTGCTGCTCTACGTAGCCTTCTTCCTGCACGGTCCTTTCAAAGCTCTTCACAAAGTCAGCTGCAGCCTTTGTGTCCGCACTAGCAGCCTCTCCGTGGCGAACAACTGAATGAATCCCGGACCGTTTCTTAAATTTTTCAAACTAGCCACGAGATGCCTTGAAATCGTCTGAGGAAGGTTCGGTTGAACTCTCCCCAGCATCACCCCCAGAGCTCGCCTCCATGTCAGTGAAGATGGCGTGCACCTTCTCGCAGATGATAGTTTCGGTGATGGTGTCGCCAACAATCTCTCTGTCCTTGATCCAGATTAGCAGAAGTCGTTCCATCTCTTCTATAACAGGGCTACGACGTTTTGAAATGATGGTGATCCCCTTAGAAGGTTTCACTGCTTTAATGGCTTCTTTCTGTTTCAAGATTGTCGAGATCGTCGACATATTTCGGCCATATTCTTTTGCAAGCTCACTCACGCGGACGCCACGGTCATGCTTTTCAATAATTTCTTGCTTTACTTCTAAAAAAAGCATTTCCTTCTTCCTTTTCTCACCACTACCACTACCACTTGCGAAACTAAGCCTTTTAGGACCCATGCTTTACGTAAAAAAACGTAAAAGGATGTACGTAAAAAATCATGATTAAAATACAGTTAATAGCAGAACGCACAGCGCACAACCATACGAAGCCGACGAGAACAGAGGAATGACCCAAGCCACGCTAATTGAGGGTCCCTCCGAGGTCAAAGTGCTGCCTTCTATCGGCGAAAATAAAAAATACATCCGGCGCTATGAGTACCATCTACGCGTACGGGTATTGTTTACTTCGGGTGTCGAGAAAAAATTCGGGTGCAGAGTAGGAACGTGTTCGAATTTTACTTCGCGTGTCGAAAAATTCGCATACAACCGATACGATGAAAATTGCTTACTTCGTGTGTCGAAATAAAATTTGGGTGTAGAGTAAAAAAATTGCTCGAATTTTACTTCTGATGTTGGAAAATTCGGAAGTAGATACGTTCGTGTGTAGAGGTTCCACTGTACTTCAACCGCTTTATCAAGTGAAGAATACTTAGTTATATCAACAACAGTACCAACTGACATATCTTCAACACTTGCCTTATCTACAACCAGCTTGGGTACATCCACATCATTAATCATGCCTGGATTAGGAATTGCAAGTCATTCCAGTAAACTTAAATCTTCCCGTAACATCTCGGGTTCGGTCAAGTAACAAGAGTTTCTCAACTTTGAGAAACATACTAATCTAGTAGTGAGATCTGTAGCATTTTCATTTGATCCTACGTGACCTAACTTCACCGAGTGTGTTGACTTACAGAGGTTGACAATATTTGTGATTATATTATTTACATATACACTTCTCTTTTGAAGCTTTGTTCTCAAGTTCTCATAATCAGCTGGCCAACTTAAGGCAATCGTAGGATCTGAAAACAACATTATGTCATCAACTGCAATAGGCACAATACAAGAAGTGAGTATTTTATACAGCTCAAAAGCCCTTTGCAATGCATACTCTACTGCAGTTAGTTCGAGTACAGGCATAGTTCGCCCTTGCAGATTTTTATTCAGAATCTTATTATGGGCAGATACGAAAGATACCAACTTTGAATCTCTCTCTTGCAAGTAAATAACACATCCAATAAAGTTTTTACTCGCATCACTTATTACAATTATATCAAAAGTGGACTTCCTGCTACCCATATATCTTGGTATCTCTAGCTTTTCACCATTATTGAATTGTGAAGCTATGTTTCTCCATTCATTTAGCTGAGCACCATGAAGAGTAGTATCCCATCTATCTACATAATCCGACTGTAATTGCCAGAGGAAAATCTTACATCTGTTTAAAACAGGCAAGTTAGCATTATTCAAATCAAATATACTCATTACTGAACTCAAAATCTGCCTAGGAGTATCAGCTTCAACATTTAATTTTACATGTGTGGCCTTTAGTACATCATTATATCTGTCCCAGCACATGCCAAGAATTTTAACATCCTGTGGAGTCTCTGTGCCAACTTTACAGTCAATCTCATACTGAAATTGAGAATAATTAGTAACATACTGCTGCAATGGAAATTTATGCTGCTCAAATATTGTACTGGCTTCCTTGTGAACCAATTCAACTTCATCTTCATCTGCGCAGCCAATCAGAAAATTATCAACATAACTGCCTTGGTAGATTCTTTTTTTCAATTCCTGAATTTCTTCAGTATCCCCATCTGTCTCCAACATTGGCATTTTATGAAGACTGCACTGCAACAGATATGAAGAAACAGACATCCCAAATATTACTCCCTTTGAGCAATACACAACTGGTGAAAAATCTCTGGATTCAACATCCTTAAACCAATAAAAGAGAAATTTTGAGGAATCTTCATCATCAATGGCCAATCTGTGAAAGGCTTTTAAAATATCAAATCCAATTATAAACTAGTCAAACCTCATCATGGTCAATGCATCACTTATTTTAAAATTCTTGTTGTAACCTGGGTGAATGCATTGATTCAGACTAATGCCTTTAGAACCTTCAGGTTTCTTTTCTGCAAGATACGCCATGTAAATAACTCTTACTTTCGTAGTATCTCTTTCTTCTTTAATTACAGGACTGTGGCTAATGAAGAAATATTTTTGAAATTTCCTTTTATATTCTTCAAAATCTTCAACTTTCTCAATGATTCCCAAATCAATTTGTGACTGGAAAACTTCATCAACTCGCTTTAGAATGTTACTGTTCATGTATTTCTTTTTCAGACTGCACAGAACCTTGAAAGCAAGTCTCTCATTTGATCCAAGAAGATCTTTATATCTAGTCAACCAAGGAATTGGTACAACATAACATCTTTCAGAATCTCTGGAAATGTTGCATAAAATAAAATCCGTCACTTCTTGCTCAGTTTCATTAGTAACACATTCAATAGAATTCTCTTCTTCCATATTTATGAATATCTTACAATTATGACCCAACTGAGAATAATCCGCAACCTCTGCTATATCTGGCATGCTTTCAAAATTACATATTCCTTCAAGTATTGGCACTTCATAGTCAAATCCATTAGAATCAATCTCTATAGGGTCAATGTATGAAGTAGTAGATTCTATTTCTTCAGAAATTATCCTGTCAGACATCAAAGATGTATCTACTGCATCGGAAAGATTCTTTCTCCAGTCAGAAATAGAACCAATTAATATTAGTTCATCATCAATTCTGTAAAAAGTCAGTCTGTCTTTTTGACCTAGTACTCCACTCTCCATGCTCATCACACAATGCCAATCCTTTGCACCTATCAGTAGCTTTATATCATCAATGTCATGAATTCTGTTTACACCATTGAATTTATCATAAGCAACCTCTTTACCACTCTGCCTTAACAGTTCTATTAATCTATACACATGAGGAGCTTTCATCAGAATTTTAATCTTAGGAATACAAATGCAAGTAATTTCATAACTTACATCACCAATCTTAGAAGGAAAACTCACTGACTTGGTACAAATTTTTTGATTAGTATTAATCCCCTTGATAATCAAATGTATCTTAGGATCTACTACCTTTAAGTTCAAGAAATCTGCTAAACTTCCCTCAATAAAGGAATTTTGGCTACCCGAATCCAAAACTGTATCCACTTTAACGCGATCATGTTCAGCCGTCACTGTTAGTAATGGTAATAAAGAATCAACAATATCAAAATGACTGGATGCTGTAACAGTTGATGGAATCTCATTATCACCCTCGACAACATTAACCACCTTTGTGGTAGTTTGTTTACTATTACTAGAATCTGTTGGCTTTGAGCTACACAAAAAACTCCAGTGTTTACCCTTTTTGCATTTGAAGCATACACCTGATCTTTGAAATCTGCACCCATTGCTATTATGACCTGCTTTTAAGCATTTAAAGCACTAGTGCAATTCTTTCCATCGCTTTATTTTATCATATACTTCCAAGTACTTTTTACAACTGGCAATTTTGTGATCTTTAGCATTACAAAGAATATATATACTCCTTGTTAAACTAGTATTCAAACTAGCAGCCAATACTGCGGTCTTACATGGACTTCCTTTACTTGTGTTTAATTGAGCGTTATATCAGCTGCAAGCTTCCAAAAATTTACCAGTGACATCATCTAAAGTAGGATGAGACTTATTAGTGATCGCAACTATGATATCTTGAAATTTAGTAGGCAGTGAAGACCACACAAAATAAAGCATAACAGTCTCCAAATCATTAGCATTATCTTTCACTGCATCAATCAGCTTCCTAATATGAGCATAAAAGGTTTTTCATCAGCAAATGCTGCGATCAAAATTTATTTAGCCTGACCAAAAGTTTGCTGGGACACCTTTATGGAACTAATCATAGCATTTCCTCTACTATGACATTGCTGCTCAAGTAAGTTATACCGCTCGACTTCATTTAAATTATACAGATCAGTCCAGTGTTCAAAAACTTCAAAGAATCGCTTCCATGTAAATTTATCTTTCTTAGAATCTGCATAATACTGAGGCAAATTCAATTCTAGTTCTGCAAGGAGTTTTATTATCAATCTGTAAGGAGAGATTATCAAGTCTAGATTGCATTTTGTTTGACAGTAATTTAATTTTACGATAATATTCCTCACATTCAGAATCCTGCCTATCCAAATCCTCCTGCGGAACTAAGGAGTCCAGTCTAACTTTACTCAAAATCAAATCATCTAAGCTCTGCAATCTTTGACTCTACTCACTTAGAAAACTCAACTCTCTTTGCAATTCAGCTTTATCCAAAGAATCAACAGCATTACACAATTTAGTATATAATACACTAACCTTCCGGCGTATAGTAGTACGTTCACGCTTTTCCGATTCCGCCATTTTTAACTAATAGACAACACACCACACAAATCAACTTTCAAATAAAAAATTAACACGTATAACGCGAAGGGAGGGGGACAGGACATCGCCTAACTAGACACGACCAGCATTCCACACCAGTGCGTAAAAATATTAATCCAAAAGTTCAAAGGTCCAAGCGGAAAAAAAGGGGGGTTTAGGTATGTAAATATAATATCAATATGAAATGACCAGGATCATATCATTAAAATTTGCATTTTTAAGTGAAAAGGTAGGGATAGAAAAAATGCATTTTAAATATTCAATAAATTTAAATCTAAATAGTTAGACATTTATGAATACATATGATTTAAAATAAGATAAATTTCAATGTAGCAGCTGATGGTGCAATGACGTAAACGAGTCTTCAAAATGCACTTTTGTACGAGAGATTAAGGTTCACAACTGCGAGGGCTTAACCTTCTTCCTTTCACTCATCCGCTAAAAGATACAAAGTAAAGGAGAATCCACCAAGGGAAAAATCAGGACAGAAGATACAACACTAACGAAAAGTAACTAAAATAAATCAACAAAAACTCAACACGAATCAAAATATCAATTACTGCAATCGCATGACTAAAATCTACAATTTTCATATAAATCAATAAAATCTTGAAATCAACGAATCACCGAAAACAGCAATTAACTAATCACGAAAATCACCTTACGTATATATTTAGCTTGAATCAATACTAAATCACAAAAGCTCTCAAATTATCAGTACAACAAATAGCAAATTCAACGAGTAGTCAAATACCTAAGAAATAAATTCATAGACTTCATTGAAATCTTACGTTGAATCTAGCAAGAATTTAATCAATTAAAATACTTGAAATTATTTTCAAAACACTGGCATATAGAATATGTGACGCAAGAACAAGCATTAAAGTCCCTTATGCTTACCCTGTTGCAATAACAGTTCTGGCGAGTGTGGAAAAAATCATTCAATAGACGATCATCGCTAAGCAGCGTCCGGATCCCATCCTCGACGAATTACTGTGTAATTATGTCCATGATAGAGGAAAAATCCATAGTAATTAATCCAGCACTAAATACGGTAGTAATCCAGGGCAGAGTCATAAATCCAGCGTGATTGTATAAATCCTTAAATCCACTTAAATAATGACCGAGAGGGAAAGAGAGCTGCTCCTCGTCACTCCCGTATAAGCTTGCTGAAGACTGAATAGCTCTGTGAACAAAAAAAAACTTCACAAAGACATTAGCGGCAGGCAGATATAACAGCTCTAAAGTAGTTACTATTCAAAAGCAAAGGGGCAATTAGCGACACTTCTGTATGCCAGATGTATAAATAATAACTATTCAAATTAATAATTTGAAGTTTTTTCAATCATTCTCACTTACAACATGGCCATTCAAATCTGCCCCCACTGTGACCCTCTCATGTTCTTCCAGTTCTTGCATTACTCCATCCATGTCTCTCCAGAAATATCCCTTCTCATCTTCTGTGCAACCAACTTTAGTGCATATGCACTTATAATATTCAGAATCTCTCCTCCACAACACATCTTCAATCTGATGATACGGTCATTCTTTCTATGCACCCCTATCACCGCATTTTTCAGCTCACCAGACAGTACTATGCCAACTCCATTTCTACCTTGTTTATTTGCTCCGTTATAATATAGCTTATATCCATCACCAAACTCTTTAGCTTTATTTTCCTTACATTGTGTTTCCTGCACATACATAACATCTACTTTCTTTTCCCTTATCAAGTCAGCCACTTCTCTACCTCTCCCAGTCATGGACCCAACATTAAGTTGATATATTCTGAATCCAAAGTGAGCTCGTTTCTTTAGCTGCACCCGATCCTGATGCAGTAGCCCTCGCCTTATCACAGAGTTAGGGCGATGTCTCTGTGCGTCGTTTACGGAGTACGCCCTAGTATTACCTCTTTCCCTATTTCGGCTCATTCCATTTGAAGTTTTAGCACAAACCAAAGGATAAAATCATTGAAAATTTCCAATATGACTTTATTAAGAGAACAAAGGATCCGAGTAAAATATTAACAGAATAATTCAATAAAAAATCAAATATTGTATGAAAAAAATAGTAAAGCTATTTAACCGTAGAGCTTAATTCCTCATTTCGTCATTATTGGCAATAATACCCTTCTGGAAATTAATGGGATCTAATGAATAAATTTCTATTATTTTTTTTTTATTCGTTCATCAGCACTTCTATATTTCTTTAGTTTTATGGGAGGTGGATATCCAACGATAAACCTTTCAAGGAATGCATCACGCCCTTTCTGAACTTTCCTAAAAACATCAATAAATTTCCAGATATTGGAAATACATAACAATATTCCAGGCAAAAAAAAAAAGTGGATTAGAAGTATTTTTCATCGGGGCACGCATATTATTTGACAATTTATACTTTGTGTCTCGTGAATCGAGGATAACTTGCATATTTTGATTGATCCCTGCAGAATATTCCGGGGTGAAGGAGAAATAAAAAAGATAATAATAATAATAATGATGAAATTTACTCCTTTTGATTATCAAAAGTAATCGATGAAAATCTGAATAATTGCTTAACATTAAAGAATGACATATGGTTTTATGATTACGATTTTTTTACGAGAAACTTATCCTCGGAAAAATTTTTAAAAAATTATCTACCGTATGCAATTTCATTTCCATCTGAAAATAAACGAAAGGAAAATAATAGTCATTTACCAAATAATGAATAAAATCTTAATAAACTTGAAAATGGAAAAACAGCTGTATTCATTCCTTATTCAGAATTAATTTACTTACAAAATATAATTGTTTTTAATCTCCCTTTATAAAAGCTGCTTATTGCCAATGCGTTATAAATATGTTGATGCAATGTTATGAATAAATTATACTGTGTAAGTTTTAATCAATTAAACAGTCCTTTAAAATCATTTTATTATGTTTTGTAATATTTAATCCCACATTGAGATTTGATTGAATTAATTCATCAACAATACAACTAAATTTATTAGAACCTAAAATAATTTCAGATTTCAGTTTTTTGGTATTATTTTAAATAGGATGAGTACACGTTTCTGATCTAATCTGACTGACTTCTACGTTAAACTGGGAGGCACCCATGCCAAAGAAAGCCATTTGTTCTTGAAGACCAGTAGCAAATCCACCTTGTTTTCGGTCCTTTTAATTTCATCTGGGTGAGGTTATTGCATTAGGTTCAAGCTTTCTGAATATTTGCAACAAATGCTTCCCATAACAATTCCGTGGGATGTAGGCTGTTCGTTTTTACTCATATAAATGAATCCATCTTCATGCAAATTTTTTCTATATTTATTGGTGTGCTACTTTTATAAGCACACATTGAGTATGTGTTGTTTCAGATGTGTATAGCTGGATAACAGAGTACATCTTATTAGCTTTAAAAGTATTCATTAGTAAAAACAACAGAGTTAAACATCTCCATCACTGGAGGGAGCTGGGTTGGTCAGATGACCAATTCTGGTGAAGTATAGATATGAACTGACTAACTTATCGATATCACAGATATCGTATGCTTAGTTTATATAAGTTTCGTCACAATCTCGGAAGACACCTGCATCCGGTGACGTCACAAACTTTCACACGCTGAGGCATGGTGTTGACAGTTAAGAAAAATGTCACATTGTTGAGGCTGCATTGTACGTCCTGTTTATGATTTGAATGACTACAGCAAGTCCCACGGCTAGCACCTTCATCCAACATGACATATTACGTCATGTGTTTTAACCCTGGATAGGTACGGTCCTCGGACACCCCTTTAAGGGTATACTCGGACGCGAACGACCCCGACGCCAAAAAAAATTCTTGAAAAATCAGTTTTTGCAGTAACCTCCTTTTTTCTTTTGCCAAAAAAAACTTCAATGAATGCTTAAAACAACTGTATAGATAAATACTACTCATCTGCAGAAAAACTATTTATTATAAATATTTTAAAAAATTAAGTAGAAAAAAAAAAAGACCTGACATAAAAATTCATAAAAAAAAAGTTTATACATATATACACAAATCCTTTTAGGAATTGATTCTTGAATGTTTAGGACACATCTTGATGTATTTTGGATGAAGTCAGACCCATGGAGGTGAAGATCTGAAATGAGAAAAAAAGGGTAACTTTTTTTGGCCAAAAAAATTTGTCCAAATTTCATGAATTTTTTTGGGTACCCAAATGAAATAGGAAGTGGCTAATTTTTTTAGGGAATAAACATATGTTATCCTAAAATAGAAATATGTAAAAAAATCTTCATTATTTTGTAAATTACATTTATATCAGGGGCCATATCTAAAGGTAATTTTTTGAGTACTTAGAAATTCCGTAAAAAAATACATATATTTAATATATAATATGATATTTATGCAGGTAAAAATATACCAAAATATCACAAATTCTATAGGGAACAAGAATATATATAGATAGGGCAGCTTACGCTTCGGATATGTCCACAAAATGGCCGCCAACCACACTGACTCAGACTCCCTAATCTGCCACTTGAAATGTAGGAAGGGTATGTCAATTTCAAGGTGTTATTTACTAATCTAATTATTATTGGATATGCATAAAAATTGTATGGTGGGTTGCTGGATAATTGTCGATTATTTTACGACTATAAAATTAAAATTCTGACCCAAAAAAATTTTTTTGAAGGGAAATAAAATCGAAAAAAAAATGTAAAACAATATTTTAGCTAAAAAAATTTGATGATATTCAATCAAAAAAAAAGTAAAAAAAATTTTCCGACAAATAAACATCTAGAGGAATCATTACTCTGTGATAGTTCCTTAGTACGTAGTAATTTTGAAAGAATTGGGAAAAAACGAAAAAATGGCAATCACCGGAAAATCGAACACATACCCATATATACGCCATATCTGGCTAAAAAAAAGATAGGCATGGGTAGCCAGATCATCTAGAAACACTTTCCAACACTATAAAAATATAAGTTTTGCGACACTACTTGCCAATTCCTTACGGTAACATGACTAAGCAAAAAAATGCAAAACAAATAAAAAGGAGCACTCGAGGAAAAATGGCTAACATTCTAATATACGGCATTTCAGAAAAAAAGAATTCAGCCACGTGCTAGGCAAACCATCAAGGCACATTTTCCGACAAATAAACATCTAAATGAATAATTACTCTGTGATAGTTCCTTAGTACGTAGTAATTTTGAAAGAAATGGGAAAAAACGAAAAAATGGCAATCACAGGAAAATCGAACACATACCTATATATACACCATATCTGGCTAAAAAAAGAAGATAGGCATGGGTAGCCAGATCATCTAGAAACACTTTCCAACACTATAAAATTATAAGTTTTGCGACACTACTTGCCAATTCCTTACGGTAACATGACTAAGCAAAAAAATGCAAAACAAATAAAAAGGGGCACTCGTGGAAAAATGGCCATTCTAATATACGGCATTTCAGAAAAAAAAAATTTCAGCCACGTGCTAGGCAAACCATCAAGGCATATTTTCCGACAAATAAACATATAAATGAAATATTACTCTGTGATAGTTCCTTAGTACGTAGTAATTTTGAAAGAAATGGGAAAAAACGAAAAAATGGCAATCACAGGAAAATCGAACACATACTTATATATACGCCATATCTGGCTAAAAAAAAAATAGGCATGGGTAGCCAGATCATCTAGAAACACTTTCCAACACTATAAAAATATAAGTTTTGCGACACTACTTGCCAATTCCTTACGGTAACATGACTAAGCAAAAAAATGCAAAACAAATAATAAGGGGCACTCGCGGAAAAATGCCCAACATTCTAATATACGGCATCTCAGATAAAAAAAAAGACATGCACGTGTTAGCCCAACCATCAAGGCACACTTTCTAACACATAAACATGAAAAAAAAATCAATAATATACGGCAATTCCTTACTACGTAGTAAATTTTTACAAATATTGAAAAAAAACAGAAATTGGCAACCGCAGTTAAATACCCAATATACCAATAACTACGTCGTATCTGACAAAAACAAAATCACGCATGGGTAGCCAGATCATCTAGACACACTTTCCAACACTAAAAAAGCAAAAGTTTTACGACACTATTTCGCAATATCTTACGGAAAAATGACTTGGCAAAAAAATGAAAAAAAATGAAAAAGGGACACTCGCGGTAAAATGCCCGACATTCTAATATACGACATCTCAGATAAAAAAAAAGACATGCACGTGTTAGCCCAACCATCAAGGCACACTTTCTAACACATAAACATGAAAAAAAAATGAATAATATACGGCAATTCCTTACTACGTAGTAATTTTTACAAATATTGAAAAAAAAACAGAAATTGGTAACCGCAGTTAAATACCCAATATACCAATAACTACGTCGTATCTGACAAAAACAAAGTCATGCATGGGTAGCCAGATCATCTAGACACACTTTCCAACACTAAACAAGCAAAAGTTTTACGACACTATTTGGCAATATCTTACGGAAAAATGACTTGGCAAAAAAATGAAAAAAAATGAAAAAGGGGCACTCGCGGTAAAATGGTCCTCGTGGTGATGAACGACATTTTAACTAAAAAAAAAAACATGCACATGGTAGCCAAACAATCCACCAAGACTTTCCACAACTGATAACCTATACAAGTTGCACCATTCTACGACAATTTCATAATACGTAATAACTTTGATAATTATGCAAACTACCCTAGAAGGGTAAACTCGGACGCGAACGACCCCGACGCGTCTCAGAAATCGGGGAAGGAGTACAGCTACAGCAATGCACATCTGGACACTACTAGAGCGTGTAGGGGAGACACCTCCTGCAGGTCGATCACCCACAAATCCAGTCACGGGGGTGAGTCACGTGAGAAAAACCTGTTTTTTTTTGACGCTCGGGGTCGCAAACGACCCACCGTACCTATCCAGGGTTAAACATGTAATATTAACTATTTTAACTATTACATAAGCTCGGCCAGCTATCTCAATTTTTTCACAAAAATTTAACAACAAGCCAAAACATGGTTACTATGTGTGACTGGACATATGTATTATTCTTTATTAACTTTAGCCATAATCAAACGAGGACGAATGTCCAAATAGGCACATTAAAAAACAATAACAATAATGCATATGAAAAAGATATTACCAAAGCAAAAAAAAATGCATGGTAAAATAAAGATCATATATATGGTACATTGCTAGCAAATGATTATATGGTACCAAAAAAAAAACTACTTACTTACATATGATTCGGTAACTTGTTAAAGAATAATTGTTACCTTTGTCAGAAACATATATATATATATATTTATATATAGGGCTGATATATTTTATTAGATGCCCATAGATTCTGTTATATATTTTTTTTTCTCTCTTTTCTTTTTAACATTCCGGCTTATATATTTTTATTAGATGCCGAGAGAAAAAATGATTTATACCTTTTTTTTTTTAAATGTTGTTTTAAATGTATTTTTAACAATGCAAATGTAGAAAATTACTTCAATTACATATTACTAGCGTACTAACAGCTTTTCTTACAAACACTTTCCGACAATTTACTCCTTTAGCGAATGAGGTGGCCACTCAAACGGCTTTAAACTGAATTAAATACGGAGTATTGTTGGAACAAGGCGAAACATTCTTTTGTAGCTGCATGCTGTGCCGTAACCTACGCCAAACAAGGATGTTCACGGCGATAAATATCACCACCGTGAAAGCCAGACCTGCTAGTAGTATGGGGTGAAGGATTTCCTTATAAGTCGGTGACAGGTGGTCCCTTTCGGTAAGCTTCATCAACCGCTTTGCAACCTGTCTGTTATACGGGAGAGGGAGAGCTGGCATTGTAGAGGTCCACGTGAAGTTCGCGAAGTATGCTCGTTCTCTGATGAGTGTCCGTAGACCAGTCACCATGGAATTAGGGGAAGTCCCAATACAACCATCTGCTGCGACGAAGATGTGGGTGAAGGACGTGGATCCGTCAGGGCATGATACATTGAAGCCGTCCTTGTCGTATCGTATCCACGAGCCATTGTTCAGTCTGCAATTGAACTCATTATTGTCAAAGGGATAAAGCTTATCCAGACAATTTTCACTTGTATGGGAGAGAGCACCGTCTAGCACTATACCTAACTCGCATGAATCCATGAATTTTTTATGGAATTCAAATGAGTCAGCTGTACATATTTTTCTATCCATTGCGTCTGAACAGTGAGTTAATTGATTTAAGTCTTTAATGACCGTATATGTTTCCTTGTCTGGGGAAATCAATACGTGTCCTGTCAAACTGGATATTACTGGATTTGAGTGATTCGTCATGAAAGTCGGAAATGGTGATATCCTGTAAGATTGCCAGGCATCAGAAGAATCAAAGGGAATTGTAATCATAATCTTGTTATTATCTACGTTTACTGTAATTAGGCTGTAATAAAATTTTAACCTATGTTCGTCTAACAAAGGAACATAGCCTAGTTTATCCCTTCCGTTCTCCAGAATTAACTTTAAGTAACTTATAGGCAACAAATGGGGCGACAGTACACCTTTAGTTGCTAACGTGATAGCTTCTACATAATCCTTGGATTTCTCAATGAAATGTGCAATTCTGTTATGTATGTGATCTATCTTTGAATCATAATACGTTAATGTTGCCAACAAATCCTGTACTTCCATAATCTGAACGATATTATTTGAATGTTCATTTACTAAATCCATAATTTTATTGATTGAAGCTAACTGATTCCTTAGTTCTGACATAATCAATTCATCTTCATGAGTCAAGAACTCAATTTTCTTATTTTGATTACTAATTTTAAGACGATTGGAAATTCCTAAACCTAAACTTGCAACAGACCCAAAGATGTTTAATGCAGCATAAATAAACGGATTCCGTCTTTCTTTATGTTCGTGTCCTACAGTCCACATCAAAAGGTCATAAGCCAAAGATCCTGTCTCGTCAGTCTTATTTTTCAAGTCATCAGATAGCATCTCTGCAACTTTTAATGTTGATCCAAGCAAACTCTCTGTAGTCAAATGAAAATGTCTTCTATGCAACTCATCCAATGAGGCAGAAAACCTTGAAATGGCGGTTCTTAAGCTAGTGACATCATTCTCTTGAAGAAAAATTGCTTGCATATTCACTTCTACAATTACGTTGGTTGATGTAATAAAAATATCTTCTTGTCTTTCAACTATAGTGCCATATTTAAAATTTATACTTTTAGTTTTAGAGCTCATCCCACACGAGAAAAATGTCTGAGCGAACAATATCACTCCCAACAACAAAAAATTTATCTTGGAAACCTGTAACGAGAAAAATATATGTAATTACTCCTGTATTAAAAAGAAAACTTTTAATCACATAAAATAAAAAAAAATTTTTCCTCACTTTTTTTCCTCTCTTTTCTTTTTAATTTCTTATGTGAGCCAATGGTACTATTCTCTCATCCGTGGGTTGGGATACGTTTTGAACTCTGAACCTATTGGCCGTTAATGTTTCCAAAATGTTAAATGGGCCTTCAAACTTAGGTGTTAGTTTATAATTGAGCCCTTTTCGTACATTGATTTGAATATATACGTTATCACCCACGGTATATGTTTTAGTTGGTTTCGCTGTTTTATCATGATTCCTTTTCATTATGATTTGTGATTCTTCTAAATTCTTTCGAAGGATATCATATCGACTTATACTTGCATTTATACATTCTTTTAAACGATTTGATAGATTAGTTGTAGGCGTTAATACATGGAAAGGCGTTCTAACTGGGGTACCATACAATGCTTCATGCGGTGACATTTTAATTGATATATGATATGAATGATTCAGAGTACTCAGTGCCGCCGGTATTGCAATATCCCAGTTGGGGTCTGATCCCCCTAGTGTTACCCTTAATATATTTAATATCTTCCTATTTGCTCTTTCCACTAGCCCATTCGACTCTGGGTGATATATCATGGTATTTATTTTCTTTATGCTGAGGAATTCACACAATGAGGTAAGAAAGTGATTATTAAATTCACCACCCGAGTCTGAGATTATCATGTGTGGAATTCCATGTTTACAAATGTAACACTCGTAAAACTTCCTAGCGCATTCAATCGCAGTTTTAGTTTTAAGCGCTATTAGTTCTGTATATCGAGTTAAAGCATCTATAATTACTAAGAGGTGCTTATTTCCTCTGTCTGACTCGTAAAATCCTGTTAACAAATCCAAATGTATTCTTTCAAAGGGTTGATTGGGCACAGGATAAGCTCCTAGGCTGACAGGTGTTTTCGTATGCCCTTTGTTTTCCTGACATGTGCGGCAATTAGCTATGTGTCTTTTTATATCTGTAAGCATCGTATGCCAATAAAACAATGATTTGGCTTTCTGTGACATTAATGAGAACCCCGGGTGTCCATGTAATGGATTTGAATGCAACCAATTCAGGACAGTGGAAATAAGTGAGATTGGTACTACTACCTGGTCGTTAGTTACATGTGGTGTATTGCGGGTTTTCCTTGTCACAGTCCTACACAGAATATTATCTTTGATTATATAATTCTGCTGCTTATACTTTATATATTCCTTTTCCTTATGATTGCCTTTCAAAGCATTTATAATTGTTTCTATTTTCTGATCTTTTCTTTGCTCAGTCTGTAACAATTCAGCGCTCCAGCCTAAATCATCTTGTTCAGATATTGTTTTTACAATAGGCATGGATGTTGATATATCTATTAATTCAGCTAAAGGCTCCGTACAAGATGACACGGGGTTGCGTGATAATACATCCCCAATGATATTTGCTTTCCCAGGTAAATACCCGATTCTTGCGCCAAAATCTTGAATGATCAAATGCCACCGAGTTCGTTTAGGGCTGTGGTTGAAGCCTTTAAAGAAATCTGTTAGTGGTTTATGGTCAGTAAGAACCTTAACGGGATAACCGTAAATTATGAACTTAAAATGCACTAGCGAATTAACAATAGCTAGCCCTTCCTTGTCTATTACTGCATACTTACTTTCGGAAGTTCTCAATTTTCGAGAATAGAAAGCTATCGGGAAAAATTGTTTATCATATTGCTGAAGCAATACCCCTCCTACTCCTAAGTCTGAGGCGTCTGTTGCAATGAAGAATTTCCTTACCGAAGTCAGGAAATTTTAAGATAGGAGAACTACACAGTTTCATCTTTCAAAGTATTAAACGCCTGTTGATGTTGCTCAGACGATATGGAATCTACGCCCTTCTTCGTAAGATTAGTTAAAGGAGCGGCTATTATTGAATAGTTGCGTATAAAACGCCTGTAATATCCACTACAACCCAGAAATTGCTGTATTCCCTTGCCATTAGTAGGTATGGGAAAATTACGTATAGCCGACACCTTATCATGGACTACTTTAAGACCTTGGCTTGACACCATGAAACCCAAATATATTAATTCTGTTTTGAAAAATTCACACTTACTAATCTTTACCCTTAAGTTATGTTGTCTTAATCTCTGTAGTACTAGTTCTAACTTACGTAGATGTTCTTCTAAGGTGATGGAAAAGATTACAAGATCATCCATATAGGCATGCAATATATCCCCTAACAAGTGTCCAAACACTATGTTAATCATTCTTGTAAATGTTATAGGAGCACAACGTAAACCAAAAGGCATCCGTAAAAATTCATAATGTCCCCTGGCTGTACTGAAGGCTGTGTATGGGATACTATCTTCTTCTAATGATATCTGGTGAAAGCCTTTAAGTAAGTCCAAACTGGTAAAATATTTATTCTGACCTAACAAAGACAAAATATCGTCAGTACATGGCACTGGGAATCGATCAGGGATCGTTTCCTCGTTTAGACGACGAAAGTCGACGCAGATACGCCATGTTCGATCTTTTTTCGGTACAACTATTAAAGGAAAATTATAATGGCTGTTTGATTTCCTAATGACTCCTTCTTCTAGCATTTTACCTACTTCATCATTTATTTCATTCTGGAATCTCATAGGGAGTCTGTACGAGGGTACATAGATAATTTTCTGCATGTCCTTTAACCTTATTTGATGCTCGATCACATCTGTTTTTCCTAAGGACCCATCCGTAGTGGAAAAAACATCATGATATTTAGTTAAAAGTTCAAAAATTTTCTGCTGAATTTCTTCGTCTTGAATGTCCTTATTGATTTTATTTTTAATAGATCGCAAAAGGGATTCATCCGCAACTGATTGAGAGTGATTGATTTCAGCAACGGTAAGAATACGATGTTTGTAAACT
Source organism: Palaemon carinicauda (assembly GCF_036898095.1). Taxonomy (NCBI): domain Eukaryota; kingdom Metazoa; phylum Arthropoda; class Malacostraca; order Decapoda; family Palaemonidae; genus Palaemon; species Palaemon carinicauda. The sequence continues at coordinate 77,283,307 of NC_090730.1, read as the reverse complement.
TCTACATCCAAGATATGTTGATTTTTGTGAATTACTAAAGTGTTATTTAAATGATTACAGACTTCAATATTACATTGTTGATGTGAGCCTACTGTATAAATAGCTTGTGTGACAGACAATCCGTTAGTTTTCAAAGTATCGGAAAGGATTAATTTTTCAGATCCCGGTGATGTTTTCTTTATTTGCACTATTAAATTCGAAGGTACGTTTGGTTCGATAGATTGCGTGCAAGATGATATTACGGGTGAACGAGAATTCTGCTGGTTCGCGTATATTATTTCTTTATTAGTGAGACAAGTTATTGGTTCTTCAACGTACGTTACGGTTACATTTGTCGTCTCCTTTTTATCCAAAACTGATTTTAAGGTATTAGAAGACTTATAGAATTTCCCTTTGATATACATGCCGTGCTTGGCAGGGGCTAAGATAATGTTTTGATTTCCCATAGATGGGTATCCTATAATTACAGCTGGATACATATTAATGTTTTTTACAACAACAAATGTAACGGCAAAGGTGCGATTACCGACTCTGAACTGAACATGTGTTATTCCTATGACATTTAATTCATTATTTCCTATACCCGAAAGTCTAATTCCGGATTTTTCAATCAGAAAGTTCGAAAACAACAAATGATGTGTCTTCAAATCCATGATATTATGTGGACTACCAGAGTCAAAAAATAACGTAAAGGATTTGTGTTCTAAATTTACAGCATATAAGGTTGGCCGTAACTCATTTTGGCTTATTATTGTATGAATTCGTTGCAAATCTACGGGAGCATGCACTGTTTCACTTAATTCGGCCGTGTGTTTCATAGGAAAATCTATTGTCTCACAATTATCTGATAAAACATTAAATTGATTATTCAATACTATTGATGTTGACATGAATGACCTTGACCCAACATGACTCTCTTCCCCTCTAGAGTTAACTATGTGGTATTTGCTTTGCTCTGCACATTCTGAAAATTAGTCTGACCTTGCGAGGTCTGGTTTGACGACCCAGGCTCAGCGATATTTGAAGAAGTGTTTGTTTGTTTTGGACTCTGAACTGCATTGACATTTTGTTATTTCTTCTTATTGTTAAAATGAGGATTTTTCTTTTTATTTCCATTTGGAACTGACTGTGGAAATGACTGTGTATTTCTGGGATATTGTTGTGTCTTACGCGAGTAACATTGACTATATGAATGTGTTACAGTGTTGTGAATCGAGCAAAATTTCGTTCTGCAGTCTGCGCTTAAGTGACCTTGACGTTTGCAGTTATAACACGTCATTCCCGCTACGTGACTGTTAACTACGTTCACTGTTTGTGGCTTTGTTTCATTCTTTGCAAAAACTTGAGTTAACACGGGATCGAGATCTGGACACTTGGACATGTGTTTCTTTATCTGTTTATAGACATCCAATTCCGTACTTGCAGGCGTTAACTTCTTATCAAAACACCGCACTAAAGCTTCAGGCAACATAAGTGTCATGCAAGTTAAATACATTAATCGTAAAAAATCTTTCACGGAGATGTTATCGCTAGTAACCCAAGTGGAATGACCTAAAATGTCCTGATATTCGTTAAGCCTATCAGCTATGAGAGCTGCTCTCTCAATAACATTAAGCCGATTCATAGTGGCTTGATTAAGTGTATTTCGTAACGTTAATACTACATCCAAGGCTTCCTCACCCCCATAGATCGCGCGTAACCTAACTTTGAAATCATCCCAGGTAACTGCTTCTTGAAATGAAACACCTCTTAAATACGCACTCGCATCCCCCTTAGAAAAATCTATAAAACTTTTAGCTTCTTGTAATTGTACAAAAGGGTCTACGATTTGTTTGGCATTTAAATGGGCACCGACGGATGAAATCCATGACTCCACATTTTGTGGCAAGAACCCGCTGACCCGACCCTGAAAAGGAAGGATTGCTGACCTGGCATTTACAAGCGTCACAATTGGAGGAGGATTAGTCTGGCCTACACCACTAGGTCCAGGGGAAGGGCTCACAGGGGGAGTCATGACTGCTGTATTTCTTTTCCTATCTCTTCGACCCCTTGCAATTCTATCAAAATATCTATATGAGTACAGACGTCCACTGCGTAAACGCATATGTATAACAAAATTCCCTAAACAATGTTACTAATCCCAAAACATTTCCCGAGAATTTCTGAAAGAAAAAGGAATTAGCACAAAGAGAGAAAAATTCTAGATGAGAATTCGGAGTTGAACACAGTTTCCTTTAACAAAAGATTAGCAATTCACTCACCCCAGTAATAATCGACTAACGACTCGTGATAATTACACTTCACTGCCCAAACTGGAATGAATTCAAAAATTTGTACTTAGCTTATATATGGGTCTGTGTGATCTCGACACGTCCTCTCTCTCTCTCTTGATGTTTTGTTAGCGATGTATCGTTCGAGTTTCTTGTTGAATGTAGTGCTTCCTGGGTATGTTTTACAATTGTTGAACGCCAGTCCTTGGGTTTCCTAGGATGTTGATTGAAGATTCAGTTTGTATTCATAACATTCGTTAATGTTAACTATTCCGATGGACTATAATATTTAGTCAAAATTGTAGATTCATGTAGATAATGTTGAGTTCTTGAAGATCTTTCTCTGGTTTTACAGCTTTTATTTTGAAGTCTTGAAGATCTTTCTCTGGTTTTACAGCTTTTATTTTGAAGTCTTGAAGATCTTTCTCTGGTTTTACAGCTTTTATTTTGAAGTCTTGAAGATCTTTCTCTAATTCTTAGAGTTTAACCGCTGCCACCATTTATTGGTGTGCTACCTTTATAAGCACACATTGAGTATGTGTTGTTTCAGATGTGTATAGCTGGATAACAGAGTACATCTTATTAGCTTTAAAAGTATTTATTAGTAAAAACAACAGAGTTAAACATCTCCATCACTGGAGGGAGCTGGGTTGGTCAGATGACCAATTCTGGTGAAGTATAGATATGAACTGACTAACTTATCGATATCACAGATATCGTATGCTTAGTTTATATAAGTTTCGTCACAATCTCGGAAGACACCTGCATCCGGTGACGTCACAAACTTTCACACGCTGAGGCATGGTGTTGACAGTTAAGAAAAATGTCACATTGTTGAAGCTGCATTGTACGTCCTGTTTATGATTTGAATGACTACAGCAAGTCCCACGGCTAGCACCTTCATCCAACATGACATATTACGTCATGTGTTTTAAACATGTAATATTAACTATTTTAACTATTACATATTTAGATTTTTTTTTTTTTTTTTTTTTTTTTTTTTTTTTTTAAGATTTTATAAGAGGTTTAATATAAGGTAAGCCAGTAACAGGATTCATCAATATGACCGTAGCGTATTTTTATCATAAGGTTATATAATAAAGCGGGTCTTTCATAGTAAATGAAAAAAAGTTATTTAGAAATTGATTCTTTACCTTATCAGATAATGCGTAGCCAGTCATTAACACATTATCCTAAGTTTGGGGCTTTCAATAAAGAGTTTACTATCAAATCTGGTAAAATATTGTTTTTTTTTTTCATTATTAGGTCTAAAATATATGGCATAGATTCATATGCGATGACTTCTGTAGTAACTCCCTTATTTGTAGTTGTAGTTTGTAGTTTATTGCCGATAAAAGGTATAAACAATGTTGCATAAAATAAATACTGTATACTTTCAAGTGACTAGCACTACTAATATAATCATAACGAATTTTTCACATCGAATTATTCATTCAACGATATGAACTTTTTTTTTTTTTTTTTTCTTTTTTTGGTAATGTGTATGTACTACTCCATATAATGAATATACGCCAGTTTTCCATATCATGATAACAGATTGTTATTATTATTATTTTTTTTTATTTCGTTTTTTTTTTTTAAAGGTACTTCTTTTTCCGTTCAATTTCTTTTTATATGAATTGCCTTCACCGCATGTTCTGGTGAAAAAAAAAATCTATACTTAAAGGTATAGTTTCTTGATAGTAATTAATGGGTCTATCATTATTATTATTATTATTATTATTATTATTATTATTATTATTATTATTATTATTATTATTATTATTATTATTTCATCCTATTCTAAATAATCCTATAGGTAAACCCATTCCTAATATATCAGATATCTTGATGTATATAAGAGTTGGATGGAATAGAAAAAAAAATTATTGCTTTATATAAGTTTTATCGTAGCTGTTTCGTATGAAATAAATATAAATTCTCCTTTGTCAATAAATCCTTTTGGAACAGCGATGCCATCTTCTTGATTACTTAATCCACCGGCGACTAAAATCTTATGAAACCATCCGGGGAAATTTATGAGTTCTGTAGGATATTATTTTTTTAATGAAAACCTGCAGATTTATTTTTTTTCATGTAAGTCACCAATAGATAATGAAATAGAAGATTTACCAATACAGATTTGTGCTGTATAAAATGCGTGAACAACTTTTGGTAAATGACAGTTTGTAGGAAAGGGTATTATTCAGATAGAGGGTCCCAAAATATTAAACGGAGGAGATATATTATTTTTAAATATAATTCTTTGGGTTAATAAAATAACTCATCTTTATCTAACTTATAAATATTTATGGTCATACTAGTACAAATCCAAATATGTAGAAGCTGTGACTTGGAGGATACCATTAGCATTAAGATAATTTTCAAAATAATTTAGTTCAGGACAATAATTTGAAAACTACACAAGTTTTTTTATTGAAAATATAAAATATTTCCCACTTGCGTCACTTTATTTCGTTGAACTTTTTTTTTTTTGAGGAATTTGGCCTTTTCATCGATGAATGATATTTAAATATAGACATGTAACTGGGAATTGAATTCGAAAAGCTCTTTATGTTTTGTTTGTACATTTTTTTTTTACAAGAAAAATTAATTTGTAGCTTCTAACTGATCATTATTTTTTTTCATGAAAGAATGATTATATAGATCTAGTTAGAAATACTAATACTAATAAAAGGAAGCAATTAAAATGAAAAAAAAAATAGCTTAAATAAATACATAAATAAAATAAGCTTACTACAAATAAGAAAGACTCACATGATTCTTTCGGGATTTGCACAAAAACTGAAAATTCAAATGTCAGGAATTATAACGAAGCTTTGGGTCATGAAACATCGCCGCTTGCAAAATATGCTGAAATGTTAGGGTAGGGCTTTTGAACACAATTTGCCTCGGAAACGGGGCCATTGTAGCTGAGGGAAAAGAAAATAAGAGGTAAACATTAACTCATTCATGCAAACATAAAGCTAAGATAGGCGTAAAAGCTAAATATTTAGGGATGAAATTCGCATTGACCGCAGAAGGGCTTCCATTGTAAGGGTAGTTACTCATATAGGTTATGAAACGATGAGAAAATGTTCATCATACATTGCATCCAGCCCAACATCTTATATGAACTAATCGACGACATGGAATAGGAAAATTCTTTTTTATTTCTAACCCGTTTCTTCTCCTAAGAACATGTGAATTTTAAAGTAAAGTACCTTAAAAGAAATGAAATAATCATGACATTTTCACAAAAGATTAACGATATAACAATATATAATAACACTATATAACTATATAATTGTTGTGAAGAATCATCCTACACGACGAATAGAGCTGTCTATATTAAAAAAAAAAAAAAAAAATCTGTTGAGTAAGGGGAGGCAGCTGACTTTGCTGTTTAAAATTCTTGTTGGAGAGGACAGTCGACTGGATTGTTCCTCTAAGTAAGTATCAAGTATATATTTTCTCATTATTGGATCATCATCATCATCACAAGCTATAGCTATTGACGCAAAGGGCCTCGGTTAGATTTCGCTAGTCGTCTCTATCTTGAGCTTTTAATTCATTATTTCTCCATTCATCATCTACTTCGTGCTTCATAGTCCTCAGCCATGTACGGCTGGGTATTCCAACTCTTCTAGTGGCTTGTGCAGCCCAGCTGAACGTTTGGTAAACCAATCTCTCTTGGGGAGTGCGACGAGCATGCCCAAACCATTTCCATCTACCCTTCATCATGATCTCATCCACAAATGGCACTCGAGTAATCTCTCTTATAGTTTCATTTCTAATCCTGTCCTGCCATTTAACTCCCAATATCCTTTCGAGGGCTTTGTTCTCAAATCTACTAAATCTTTTGGAGATTGTTTCATTGTCATACCATGAATCGTGTCCATAGAGTAAAACCGATCTCACTAAACTGATATATAGTCTGATTTTAATATGTAATTTCAGGTGATTTGATTTCCAAATATCACTTAACCTAGCCATTGTCTGATATGCTTTTTTCAACCTTTCACTACACTCTAATTCTAAAGACCCTGTATTGGAGATCATAGTTCCTAAATATATAAATGATTCCACCTCCTTAATCCTTTCTCCTTCCAATGATATTTTATCTTCCATTGCATACTCCGTTCTCATCATCTCTGTCTTTCTTCTCTTCATTTTCATCCAAACCTTGTGTGATATTTCATGCCTACTTGTAAGCAAGCTTTGCTAGTCCTGTGGTGTTTTGCTAACAAGGACAGCATCCATCAGTATACTCTAGGTCTGCTAAATTCCTATCGCCAATCCAATCCAATCCTTCTACACCATCTTTGACAGTTCTATGCATTAGAAAATCCATGAGGAGGATAAACAATATAGGTGACAACACATACGTTTGGTTTAC
>NC_090730.1:77246638-77271638 GCF_036898095.1 Palaemon carinicauda | reverse complement strand
AGAAAACTAACTTTTATTGGACACCAGGTTCGGAAACACAATACTCTGGAAAGAACGCTACTAATTGGATCAGTCTATGGTACAAGAACGAGAGGAAGGCCTAAAACTAGATTAAGTGACAATATCAAGGAGATGTGCGGGCTAACGATGGTGGAGTTGGAAAGGAAGGCTCAAGACCGGAATGAATGGAGAAGTTTTGTGCAGAGGGCCACGGCCGTTCGACATCGAACACCCCGTAATTGATGATGAAGGGAAGAGAATACATATATTAGTTCATTGGTAAATGCCACTCAATTTTGTGAAATTAACTGTTTGATTTCACTTAGAAGTTGGATATGTTTCAACACTGTGTACAAATGTTCACACGGCACTGGTGTTATTGGTTAGATTCTGCACCTATATAGAACAGTCCACAAACCACCATAGTGATTTCCACAAAAAGGTATCACACTCTGAGGTGCTAATACCTGTTCACCCAATATATTGTTGAGTCCTGAAACAGTCCACTGTTTATCGCAGCACTAGACGACAGGTTTTATAACACTACCTGCCACCACCACAAAGTGTTTTATCTCGTGCACTTGCTTCCCATAATGTTTATAGAATACTCTGGATGATTTCCAACCCGTATATGAGCGGAGTCTATCAAAGTCCATATGCTGAAAGAAGTTCAACGAGGAAGCAACTTTTCTAGGATCGAGACCTGCGGGTGTACAGTCAGGATCTGCTCTGCGAATAAAGTAGTGGAGTTTTGCCCGCAGTTGTTTTAGGGATAGGTTTGATCCTGAGGTTTAGCCTCGGAAGAGCTGTCCCTCCTTGAAGTCTGAAGTTCTTCGAAGATAGACCTTAAGACACTCTACTGGATATAGAGAGACATCTTCCTTCAGAGGGTAGATTTTCCAAGGACCCCACCTTTGGGTGGGCAGCTCGTTTTTGGTGAGAAAGGTAGGATCGGGAAAAAGATTCAGTTCTCCCTCTTCTGTGAACTGGATATGGACTTCGTTTCTGGGTAAGGCCACTATTTCACTAACTCTAGCCCCTGAGGCTATAGCGAACAGGAATATCACTTCCTGTGTTAGGTCTTTCAGGGTACAATCATCATTGTTCGAATTTGAAGCATGTGCAAGACTTTTTCGTTTGAAAGGTCCACCTGAAAGGCATAAAGAAGAGGTGTAGTCAAAGCTGACTTACACGCAAATATTGTAGTGGAAGCTAGGCCTTGTTCATGAAGGTAGATGAAGAAGGAGAGGCAGAAGTCTATTGAAATTTCTGTCGGTTTATTGTTTTCACGAAGGATACCCACTTCTTCCAAGATGATTCATATTGTCCTCTGGTTGACTTTGACTTGTATTCTTCTATAAAGTCGATGTTGTCCTTTGAGATCCCAAACCTTTTCTTGTCTGCTAAGGAGAGAAAATCATGAGTTGTAGGTTTTCGGTTCTCAAGGATGAGGCGTAGGCAGTCGACTTCTGAACCAGTTGGGATAGAACTGGGTTCGGTCGAGGGAACAGATTCAGTTTCAGTTCTAGAACAGGAGGAAACCAATTGCTTCTGGGCCATTTGGGGGCCACTACTGCTGCGGTTCCCCTGAAGGATCTCAGCTTGTTGAGGACCTTCAGCAGGAGGTTGGTTGGTGGGCACAGATAGATGTGATTCCACCTGTTCCAATCAAGGGACATGGTGTCCATCGCTTCTGCCCGAAGGTCCTCGTAAGGGGCTACTTATCGAGGTAGTTTCTTGTTGTCGCTCATTGCGAAGAGGTCAATCTACAGTTCCAGGACTTTTTCCAAGATGAAGGAGAATGATTCTGCGTTCATGGACCATTCTGTCTCTATCGGCTTTTGCCTGGATAGAGCATCCGCCGTCACATTGCCGAACCCATTCAGATGAACTGCTGATATGTGCCATCTCTTCTTCCTTGCCAAGCAAAAGATGGCTAACATCATGTGATTGATGTGAGGTGATCTCAAGCCTTGTCGGTTCAGACATTTCACTATTACTTCGCTGTCCAAGACCAGCCTGATGTGGGCTGATCTGCGAGAGGATAGTTTCTTCAATGTTAGGAAGACTGCCATGGCTTCCAGGATGTTGATGTGAAAGGTCTTGAACTGGTGTGACCAATTCCCTTGCACTTTCCTTTGATGGGAATGGCCTCCCCATCCTTCCAGTAAGGCATCTGTGTGAATGACCACTGAAGGTTAAGGTGGTTGTAAGGTCATTGTCCTTGTCAGGCTCTTGACCTTTGACCACGGCCTTAAAAGCGTTCGCAGTATGGTCGGTGTCAATCTTTGTTGATCTCTTCGAGCGTTTGATGCGTTTCTTCTCCAGACTCCTGACGCATCTTTTAGTTGTGCTTTTAGCACTGGGTCTGTCACTGCTGCAAACTGGAGGGAGTCTAGTACTCTTTCCTGTTGGCATCTTGAAATCTTCTTGAGTTTCAGTAGTCTCCTGACAGATCCCGCAATCTATCTCCTCTTCTTCGGTGGAATGGAGAGGCGATGCGACTGCCAGTTCCAATGAATTCCTAACCATTGAAACTCCTGAGCTGGAGAGAGGCGAGACTTCTTGTGGTTGATCTTGAATCCCAGGTCTTCTAGGACCTGAATCACCTATGTGGCTGCCTGCAGACAAGCTGTCTTGGATGCTGCCCACACCAGCCAGTCGTCCAGGTATGCCGCTACTTGAATGCCTTCTAAGCGCAGCTGTTGGACGACTGTGTCCGTAAGTTTTGTGAATATCCTTGGGGCTATGTTTAGTCCGAAGAGCATGAATGTGAAGGCATATTTTGTCTTTTGTAGCCTGAATCCTAGGCAGGAGGGGAAGGGGCGACTGACTGGTAGTTGCCAATAAGCATCCGCCAGGTCTATCGAGACTGTGTACGCCCCTTTCGGTAACAGGGTCCTTATGTGCTGCAGGGTTAGCATCCAGAACTTGTTCTCGATGAACTTGTTCAGTTTATCCGAGTCCTTCTTGGGAACACAAAACAGCCTTCCCTGGAAATTGATGGACTTCGTTTTCCTTATTACCTTTTTGTTCAAAAGTTCTAAGGTATATTCTTCCTATAAGGGGGTGGAGTGTTGGAAGAATTGAGGAAAAGAGGGTGGAATTTAGTTCCATTTCCACCCAAGTCCATTCTTGATTAGTCTGTGGGTCCAGAGATCGAAGGTCCAACGATCCCGAAAGTGGAAGAGTCTTCCTCCTACCTGGAGCATCTCAGTGCTGAAATGTTCCAGAGGGTTTGTTACATTGACCTTGTCCTCCTCTACCCGTTGAGGGGTTTCTTGAGGAGCCTCTTCTTGAGCCTCTCCCTCTAGGGTGAAAGGTAGTAGTGTGCCTCTCAAAGCCTGGATTGAATACAGGTGACTGAGCTACCAGCTGCTGGGGCTCCATTTGGAAGGTGGTTTGTGGCTGGGCTACCATTTGGGGCACTGTGGTCATGGTTACGTTTGGATGTTGTGTAGGCCTGCGAGATATACGTGACTTCTTTGTCTTCCTGTTCTTCGGTTGGGGACCAGCATTCCTCTTGGAAGACATGCCCCACTTCTGGAGAAGGTTCCTATTCTCCGTGGCAGATTTTGCAATGACCTCCTGGACCAATTCTTTTGGGAAGAGGTCCTTTCCCTAGATACATGAAGTAATCAAATTCCTGGGCTTGTGTTTGACGATTGCATTGGCAAACACATGCTCTCTGCAGGCCCTGCTGGCCTTCACGAAAGCGTACATGTCCTTGACAAGGGTAGCCATGTGAGTCTTGGCTAGGACCATGTACATATCTGGGGTATTGGAAAGACCTGCACACATTTCCATACAGTTCTGAAGAGACAAAGAGGCGTCTAGTCTCTCTTTTGTCTCCTGTTCCCTTCTCAATTCCAACAGTTTTTGAAGATTCTCATTGAACTGTTGACCTGCTATCTCTGGCTCCAGTTTAGAGACAAAAAAGGTTAGATGTACCTCGTTCCATTCTTTCTCGCAGGTAGGCATGGCTAGAGACAATGGTCTGCTTTCCTCTAGCACTGGGCATGGTTTGCCCGCATCAACTGCTTTCAGCACACAGTTGAGAGCTTTGACCGAAAAGGGGAAAGCCCCGGAGGAAGGAGCAAGGAAGGTAGTATGCTTCTTGCTCAGAGCTGAAACCTTAGAGTTGGTGTAGCTGGCTTTCTTTAAGGTATTGGTTAAGAGAGCCGGTGCCTTGTTATGCTCAAAGATCATGACCTCTTTCGGTTCCGTCTCCTCACGAGATGCTGGCTCATCCCGCAATCTCACATAACATTCTGGGTATGCCGATATGTTAGGCCAGAATTGGAGATCTTCGAGGGGTCTGGCCCCATCTTCTCGGAGATGTACAGTTTCCCATTCATCATAGGCATATACTCCACATATCTCCAGGGATTAGCTTCAGAGCACTGAGGTAAGTCAGAGACTTTGATAGGCTTATGAGAGCCTCTAGGAACGCCCGAGCATTTCACTTCTCTTACTTCCCTCCTCATCTCTTGTTGTTCCTTGCGGAACGATTCCATCATCTGTTGAAGCTGTCCTAGCAACGCCTCGCTCTTGGCTATCAGCGGTTCAAGATGGGGAGTTAGCCGAAGAAGTTTATGGCACAGGTTGATATGCCATCACAGAAAACTGAGGGTCTTCCGTTATCGTGGATACGGATCCTTCTTCCTCCGTGTGTGGTTGGGCCACCTCTTCTTCAGGATTTTCTTGCATAAGATCCTTTTCGGTGTCGGTGGACACCTCCGACATCCGTTCCTGGTGGATGTCCATGCCTTCAAGTGCCTTATTAATGTCAGTCTCTATCGTCTTACCTTACCTTATTGCCTTATTCTATGTTTGGGTTCCCCCAGGTCCCTCAGTGTGAAGCACCGCATATATCCACCAGAGAGTTGCCTATGCATTTTCCGGTGTATTTTGCATCTTCCAGTCTTGGATGGTCTAGGATGCATCTTAGGTGTTTATCGAGCTTCTTCTTAAACACATCTACGCCCACTCCTGATATGTTTCTTAGATGAGCTGGCAGCGCATTAAATAGTCGCTGCATTATAGATGCTGGTGCGTAGTGGATTAATGTCATCTGTGCCTTCCTTAGTTTTCCTGGTATAGTTTTGGGCACTATTAATATACCTCGGCTTGCTCTTTCTGATATTTTTAGCTCCATGATGTGTTCAGTAATTCCTTCGATTTGTTTCCATGCTTGTATTATCAAGTAGCGTTCTCTTCTCCTTTCTAGACTGTATAATCTTTAAAAGTTGCAGTTTTTCCCAGTAGACAAGGTCCTTAACTTCTTCTATTCTAGCAGTAAAGGACCTTTTTACACTCTATTTGTGCAATATCCTTTTGGTAGTGTGGGTACCATATCACATTGTAGTACTCGAGTGTACTACGTACATAAGTTTTGTACAGCATAATCATGTGTTCAGCTTTTCTTGTTTTAAAGTATCTGAATAGCATTCCCATTTTTGCTTTACATTTAGCCAACAGTGTTGCTATTTGGTCGTTGCATAACATATTCCTGTTTAACATTACACCAAGGTCTTTAATTGCATCCTTGTTTGTGATTGTCTCGTTATTAGGTCCCCTGTATGCATATACCATTCTTTCTCTGTTTCCATAATTTATTGATTTGAACTTATCGGAGTTAAATACCATCCTATTTATCTCCACCCATTCATATATTTTGTTTAGATCTCTTTGAGATGAGTTCCTATCTTCATCACAAGTAATTTCTTTACTTATTCTTGTGTCATCGGCGAAACTTCTCAGAACAGAGCCTTTAACATTACATTCTATGTCTGAGATCATAACAACAAACAGCAGTGCAGCTAATACCGTACCCTGTGGCCCGCCAGATATTACCTGTGCTTCATCTGATTTCTCGTCATTTGCAACCACTATTTATTTTCTGTTTTGTAGAAATTTTATTATCCATTTTCCTATCTTTCCCTTAATATTATGCTTTCTCATTTTTTTCTCTAATATATTATGGTCTACCTTGTCAAAGGCCTTTGCAAAATCTAGATATACCACATCTTTATCTTTTTCATTTATAATATTTTTATATATGTTTCCATAGTGTGCTATCAGTTGGGTTTGTGTACTTTTTCTGGGCACAAAACAGTGTTGACCTATATTAAACGATTTATTCTTAACCAAATGATTCATTATTTTATTTTTTATTACCCTTTCATACACTTTTATAATATGTGATGTTAGACTAACTGGTTTATAATTGCTTGCCTCTAGTCTTGATCCACATTTGAAAATAGGGGTTATATATGCTAATTTCTTTTTACCCTACATCTCGCTCATATCTACACTTTGTCTTAGCATTATTGCAAGTGGCTTCGCGATAGTTTGTGCAATTTTTTTTAACAAAATCACTGGAACTCCATCTGGCCCGGCCGCTGATCCATTTTTAATTTTGCTTATACCCTGCACAATATCTGCTTCATCAATATCTATATCCGTTAGATATTCACTATTTTCTTATCACAGTTCTATTTCATTATTCTCATTCGCAATTCTTAGCGTGAAGTCAATCTTATATTTTTCTGCTATTATGATGCATATTTCCTTTTTTTTATTCATTAACCGTCCTTATATTCTTAGAAGGCCTATTTCTAATCTCCCTTTATTCATTTTTTTTTTTTGCATAGGAGTATAGTACTTTGGAGTTTTTCTTGATATTTTGAAGTGTCCTTTCTTCTAAGTCCCTTTTTTTCATTTTCTTTCGATCATATAATCTTTTTTTCTGCATTTTCTATCTTACTTTTTATTTCCATCATTTTCCCTATATTTTTTTCTTATGCAATATTTTTCTTCCACTTTCTAAATTTCTGAAATAAGATCCTTCTGTCTCCTGGTGTGCATGTCTCATGTTTATTTTTCTTTTTTTCGGTACATATTTTTCAACAATTTTCTCCAGTATTTACCTGCATATTATCACTTACTAATACATTTTTCCAATGTTTCTTCAATTCTTCATTTATTTCTGACCATTTTATATTCTTACTATAAAAGTTATATTTTCCATATCCTTCCCATTGTATTATGCTTTGTTTTTCTCTGCACTCACTTGCTTTGGAATGGACAAAAAGACTTTCATGCTTTCACGCATAGCTGTTGGTGAATCAGCTTGGGGTTTTTCTTTTTCATGAAATCCCTTGCCGACAATTCTCCCTTTGTAATCAGGTTTTTGTCCGTCATACTTCTCCTTTTTCGTGATCACCCATCTGCTGCCTATCTTTTCCTGCCCTACATCTTCCACTTCTTCAAAAGTGTCAAAATGTAACAAATTTTCATATTCTTCCTTCTTTGCTTCCAACACTTCTGGCCTCTTGTGATATTTAACAGGTAATTCCACTACATAACTTGTTATTTCCTCACAAAAACACTCGGTTTTTTCCTGAAGTCAACCATAATGCTCCAATGAAATCCTTCTCAGTTTCCTCTTTATCATCTTGAGATCTTGTCTCCGTTCTTAGATTACTGGCTAGAGGATCCACTGATATTTTCTCTTCTCCTGCTATTTTAGGAGTAGAGTCCACTGGTTTTGCTTCGTTGCTTACTTGTCTTGAAATTTCCGAAGGAATATTTCTTTGAGAGCAAAGTTGTACTTTGCAACTGGCTACTTTCTTTAAATCATCATTCACCCAAATGTAAACATCTTTACCTCTGTGTGTGAAAACCTTTACTGGTCCACACCAGGCTTTTTTCATTTTATCATGGTAAAATACCATATCCCCTTCTTTGTAAATGATGTTATTGAATTTATTGTTTTGCTGTTGTGAAGCTCTTTTGAGCTTTGAAGAATATTCAGCTTCCCTGAATTGCTTGGTGATCATGTGATGTCTCTCGATCATTAACATCACATTCTCACTGTCAAACATCGACTCAGTGGCGACATTTCCTGTAGAAATTCCAGGTATTGTTACAGCCTTTCCTGTCACCAATTGCATAGGGTTATATCCTAAAATACTGGTGTTTGTATTATGAGTCCAAGCAGCCATCTCTACAGCCTTCTTTAAATCAATTTTCTTATCTGCCTCTCGAATTTTCTTCACTGTCATATCTGCAGAATAATGGTTACGTTCGTTTATTCCATTGCTCCAGGGTGAGTAATTTGGACCAAATTTTACTTCAAAACCTAGTTTTGAAGCAAACTCATTAACTTCGTGGTTCTTAAACTCTGGTCCGTTATCTGCCCAGTATCCATGAGAAGGGATCCCAAACCTCCAATTCAATGCTGTGTTGAGAGATTCAACCACTGACTCGGCGGTTTTTTCCTTCAAAACAGCTCTTTGAATAAATCTGGTGAAGGAACAGATCATCCATAATACATAAGTCTCTCCATATTGTTTCAAGTCCATGGTTACAATCTGATTAAAATCAGAAACTATTGGTAATGCAACTTTAGGAGTGCCCTGGGATCTCTTGCATTTTTTACATATATTGCAGTTTTCACACACTTCTTTTATTGTTTCTCGCATTTTCTCATTAAGTTTTCCTGCATTCCTATATGCATGAAGTAGTTGATTTTCATTCTTGTGGTTGGTTACTTCATGAATCTTCTTCACCTTCTCATAACTCTCTATATCTAGTTCCTTCTTCAAGTAAAATACAGTGACGTCTGTAGTCCAAAATGCTCTATCCTCATACAGCTGAAGAACCATATGACCTCCTGCAGTATACATACATTCGAACTCACGGGTTGTGTCGTCGTTGATTGTCACTTTATCTCTATGCATACTTATATCCATTTTCCATTTTTTCATAGTATTTCTACCACACAACAATGGCACATTTTCAGCATCCAGCACAAAAGCTCCAAGCAAAATCCTTCTGAAAGTATCCGATTTTTCAGATTCCTTTACTGTTATTGGTATTTCTATAATTTCCTTACTTTCATATATTCTACTTGGACCAAATCTGAATTTTTGGAAACATCTTTTATGCAAATTTCCTTTCTTAATACCATTCTTCTTCAGATATTTTTCTATCCAACTTTTTCCAACTAAGCTACTTGGACAACCAGTATCCAAAATCAGAGCTCCTACTTCGGTAACTTCTTTAGCAAACATTACATCGCTGATATCTACACCAATGATCTCTGATACTTCTTCCATACTTACAAAATTTATATTCTTTCCTTTCTTCACCATTTCTTCAATCTTTTCCAAGATTTTTGCTACATTTTCTTCGACCTTAATCACTCATTCAGTCAAATTTGTCTGCTGTTTCCGATCATTTGACACAGGCCTACTATTAGAAGATGATCTTCCAATTGAAAATGGCCTACCATTGGAGTATTGTCTAAAACTGGACGACTGCCTCGAAGATGATCTTGGTCTTGATGATGTCCGCGAGGGAGCTCTCCTATATGTTCCAGACTGAGTCCTCCAAAATCCTGGATTAGAATCTGATCTACGAAATCTATGAAAATCAGGCCTTTGTTTAAAATTTTGCCATCTTTGCCATCTACTTCTATTTTTGCCATAGTGAACCGAAGACAAATTCTCAGATGATCCTGAAAATTTAGTTCTAATATTTCTATCATTTTTAATTTTTAACTTTCTGTATTCGATCTTTAGAAGATTAAAAACTTCATTGTCTTCTCGCAGTCTCCTATCAGTTCCATCATGTGTCTCCATAGCATCCATCAGTCTTCTTTTCTCTTCTGCATTAATATTCCCCGGATCATATGCTTTTTCTACCATCATAACACCTAATAAGTAATAAACATGTACAGTAACTTCCTCTCCCATACAATCACAGATCAAGACTTCAAACTTGTCCCAGTAAGTTTCATTAGTATCCTCTTCCTTTACGGAAAATTCCAAGATTGACTTGAGAACATCAATACACTTCTCTGCTGTAGTTTTTGCATACTTTTGCTTAAGAATTTCCAAAACTGCTGCTACATTTTTGTATATGCCTCAGATGTTTTATCCAATAGTACAGAAACTACATAATCTTTGACATTATTTTTCTTCAGGCTCTCTACTAAATCAGTATACTTCGTAAAATCATCATCCTTGTTCGAGGTATTCCATGCTTCTACTTCTTGAAAAAACTTTTAAAAAGTTTGACCAACCCAGATTGGAGGAGGTTTAGCTTTAGTAATCTGTGCTGATCTTTTCGCTTCCAATACTTTGGCAAGTTCTTCACCAAAGTTTTTCCCATTATAATGATTGCTGTTAAATCATAAGCACCTTCTTTTACCACACTTGTCGAAATATCTTTATTCATTATTTTGATATGCTGCTCCTTTTCCATCCTGTTCATGAAATTCTTTTTACATATATCACATTTAATAGCTGTTTTTCTTATGTCCATACGTGCCACATTTACAGAAAACATTCCATGTGCAGATAAAATATCTTCTATCCTATCTACTTCATCCTGGGTCCATTTCCTATTTGGGTCACAATCCTTTTCATCCTTTATGCGGCCAAGCAAAGGTCCTCCACAATTTTTACAATGATGAAAGACAAAACTACCATCGGTATTCTGAATATGACCAAATTTTTCAAGTTCACAAATCTCTTTGTTCAAGTCCATGCTTTCTCTGTACAAAACATCCATTTTAATTTAATTTTTCTTAAACACCGGGGGGATTTTCAGGGTAACCTTCAGCTTAAATTTTCGAAATGTTTAAATTTGAAAAATATTAACTTAATTTATCTTTATAGAATTAAAAGAAAAAAAATACACGCATACTAGAGGTCTCGTAAATTTTCTTGGGTGTAAAACTTCTCACTCAGAATTTTCTTTGAAGTGTCAACTTATGTCAACCAGCGTAAACTTTTGAATAGAAGAAGTAATACTGGTAATATAAGTAATACCCTGGATGAAGGGAGGCTTGACCTGTGCCTGAGGCACAACTGCGTCGGATTGGGCCTTAGGGAACAGAAGGCATCTCCATAGCTTCGTTGGGCAGGTAAGGTCCAGGAGAGTTCTTTTGGAACCCTCTTACCCACCTCCGAAGAGTTTCCCTTATTGTATCCCTTGACCCCGTAGTCTCGGGGATATCTTCACCAAATCCCTCGGTCATCAGAGCCGAGCAGACAGTGCAACCCTTTGGATCCCAATACCCCATAGTTTCAATTGCGATGGAGCAGGGGGCATGAGACCTGCTCATCTTGTGACCACAAAAGTATCTACTTTTGTGGTTGCAGAACAGGACTGCACACTTCACCTTAACCTCCTCCACTAAGGAAAGAAAGAGTGAAATGAGTATAGGATAATTTATATCATCGATAAGATTACACATGCATAAAATAGTATAATTTACTATTATTTATAATAGCTTGGGATACTAAGCTAGAAAAGAAGTAGGAAAGACACATACCTGTGTTTCCTTTCCAGGTAATTGCTGTGACCTCCCACAATATTAATATTTTTAATTTCCTTATTAGGGGAAAATACAGAGTGGAATAACTCTCGTATGTGGAGCCAGAGTCAGTGAATACTAACACTGACTCCTCCACTTGTAGAAAATTAATACTGAAGGGTAATTATTGGTGTCCCGATGATCTAGGATTCATCAGGATGTTGAGGGAATACTTCACCTCAACATTTTTTAAAACTGATCTCAACAATGGACTGTGAAAGGATACACAGAATATGTGGGAAATTCCATTCTACTGTATCATTATATACTGTAGTTTTCTACCTGCTGTATTGTTATACTGCAGGAATACTGGCTACTATATTGTCTTATACTGTAGTTTTACCGGTATGCTACCGGGTTAGGCTAGTGCCAGGTTGAGAGAAAGAATGGAAAGAAGGACTGCTGTATTATTATAGTTTTGTACAATAATTAGGAGTGTAGGGACTATTGCCTCTACTGCCTTCTTTACAGAATGAAAATTCAAATGGAAGGAGAGGATTACATTGATTCTAGCTTCCATCCAGCCACAAATTCTGTTGGCTGCTGTACTGCCGGTTACAGGATTTGTGGATGGCAGTCCAAGAGATGACTGAAGAATACTCAACAGTCTAATGGGTTTCCCACTGGCAGCCGTCAGGGCCAACTCAACCTTTCCTGGAACTTTGCTTCCGTTAGGGAGTTGGTCGAAGCGGCACCTAACAGCCTTGTAGGAGCCCGGCTGGTAACCCAGTCAGCCCGTCAAGCGGGTGTGATTGTAGAATACCAGCCAAAGGATTTTTGTGATGGCCTAGGACAGAAGGGGAAGGGAAAGGGTCTTATATTTTACGGAGAAAGGTGGCGGCAGGTATGCCTCCTACTTTCAGCTGTAAATCAAGGAAGTCTAGCTTCCTTTACCGGCGACGTCAAGGGCGGCAGGGGAATGACCATTCCCTAGCCTGAGACATTGCTGGATATAAGACATGTCTTTTAGTCCACAAGGGAGAAAGGTGGCGGCAATTATACTGCTCACTTTCGGTTGTAGACTAGGGAAGCCTAGCTTCCTTTGCCGACAACGGTGTAACCGGCAGAAGAATAACTATGCCTCTGTCGGTAATGCTGTCGGCTACAAGACAAGATACCCTGAGTTACTGCCATGTTTCAAGGCTGGGATACTCACCGCAAAGAAGATCGGCAGTAAAACACTATCTAATTCAAGCCGAAGTACACTACTCGATAGCGATGACGGAAGATAGGGTTGTCGCCTGGGTTGGCGGCACTCAGAGGGAGAGAAGGGTTTATCCTAATTTTTGGGCTCAGGCCATGTCGTCCTGGTGGAAGGTTCCTTCAGTAGCGTCCTAAGGGTATATATGACTACAGTAGATATTCCCAGAGAATTAAACTAAAGGTTTCACAGAATTCTAACTTCTGGCGCGAGTACCCATAAGGTTTCCCTTTAGGATATCGTATAATAACAGGGGACGTATGCTTGACACGCCACATAGCTATCTGCACCCCACATAGCATTTACGCTTCGAGGGGGAAGTTGGTGGCAAGTTATTGGAGGAGCCGATACAAAGTTCTCCTCCGTTACTGTTGCGGTACACAGATGACGTCATGAACAACGCCATGTTGGCCGCCATCTTGGCTGACGTCACGACGACGCGCCATCTCCATTCCTTCACTTGTAGCGTCTGTGACCAGGTGTTTTTTCCCAGTTGTTCGTTATTAGTTTCATCATATCGCAATCTTCAGCCTCTTCTGCATCTGGAAAGTTGAGTGCTATATTCTTATATTGTATAAATCAGCTCTGGCCGTAAAGTAACGCTTTTTTATCTTTAAATACTGTGTTTTATGGAGGAGCTGTTGCCTTAACCGGAGGCGTCTCTGACACAGTTGTTCGCATCGCATGCTTTATTTAGGTAGCCAGAACAACATTCCCGGTTTCATTACTAATAACAGTAATAGTTATTTAGTCTTCATTGCTAGGAATTAGTTATATTATGCCGATAGTATTCGTTTTCGGCGAATGTAGGTAGCCCAATTTACAACGTTAGAAGTACTAGCCTACCCCCTAGGTTCGATAGCCTAGGCGTTTTAGTTTACTTTCATGCATGATATAATAAGTGTTCCTAGTGTTAATTTATGAAATGAAGATAGTAGGCATTTATATATATATAAGTTTTAGTGATTGCACATGGGTTTTTCTCCTTCTAGGAAGTATACAAAGGGTTTCGATGATCTTGGTAGTCGACTTTCCTGCCCCTAACCTAAGGCTTGGGGCTTTTGTATACTTTCACACCTCCCTGGTTACCTTCGCACTAAGGTAATCTCTCCTTCCTCTGAGGTAGCCTAGGCTACATCCTAGCTATCCTTACCATGAATCTTATTCAAGTGAGGTTAGGCTAGGATTTTCTTTCCCTCCCCATTGCCAAAGTTCATGAGCTTTGAGTTGGGGACAAAACCTCAGAGTATCAGTCGTTTCCCCCTAGCTACCCCATTAGGTGAATGAACTCTCCTTTTGGAGTCCCCACTAGACGGCAAAGGGTGGGAGGGGGGGGCCTCTGCCCTTCCCCCCTGGGCCACACCTGGTGAGGTTGCGACTTTTCCTCCATGTGGCCTAGCGACTTGTCCTACACCTGCCTTCTCCGGGCTAGGGGATATGCTTTCCCTAGCCTAGGTTAGGCAGGCCCTGGGATTCTGTTTTTTTATAGTTTGGAACGGCATGGCCATGCCGTTCTTTTACTGTACTAACTTACCCTAGGCTGGAGAACAGATTTTTCCTATACCTGGGATAGTGCCGCTACTGAAACAGAACTCCCCCCTTGGAGTATTGGGGAAGGCTCATACCAACCCCTGCACTCCCTCTCAGGACCCTTTCCCCCTCCCCCTCTGTCCTTTGTTGATGGCCTAGCCATCACACCTCTGTCCACCGTCCTAAAACTCGACCGAGTGCCGGCGGGTTGTGGGGTCGGCCTGGTTCTTTCGCCTGTTGGTGCGAACTGCTAAGCTTCCCGCATATAGTTGAACTATGGGATAGTGTACAACAGGTCGGTCTGCCAGCGGAAGACCTCCCTCTCTTAGAGTGTTCCGCAACTCTAGCTGACTGCTGGCTCATTTGCGTCTGGATGGAAGCCTGACCATATTCTCCCTTCCATTTGAACCCTCCTTCTCGAGGAAGGCGAGGTTAGGGTAGTGAGCTGCCGCCCTTCCCTCTTCCTTCCTCTATGCTTTCTCTCTCTCTCTCAATCAAGTGCCGGTCCACTGCACTCTGCTGGCAACGGCCGACAGCTTAGCCTGGGTCTCCACTCTGGCCCATAGATTGAAGTCAGGATTGGAGTATCTACAGTCGGTTGCCTGCCGACTGCCGGGGGTCGCCGACATGCCAGCAGTCTGTCATTAATCGCGAGGCTTTTGCCCTTTCTCCGCCACATGGACTGATGGCTGGGAAGGGTTACCCTCATTCGGAGACTCGTCGGCGCCTGGTGTGCTTCCGACACGTCGGCGGGTTGCCGCCTACACCTGATTCATATTACAACAGTGGTCTGTCACCTTTCTCTTCCCTGCCGGCAATGCGCCGGCAGTGTATATTGTATAGCTATACACGATAGCCAGTACATCTATGGTATAGTGCATACCCTAGTCAGAAAACTATGGTGTATAATTATGCAGTAAATACTTTCTAGCATACTCTGTGCATCCATGCGCAGTCCCTTGCCGATACCTATTCGAATTGGGGATAATCATTTCCCCTTTTCACTATGCTGAATGAACTCAGCTCTCTCCCTTTCACCATTGCTAATACCCTGGAGGAAGTACTAGCTGTGCTACTTATCCTTACTGAATAACTTCCCCCTTAAGACTTACTCGACAGAAATCCCTAGAGTTAGTAGTGGTGTAAGGTTCCGGCAATTGGCTGGGCGGGATTCACAAGTATATGTCTTTCCTGCTCCATTTCCAGCTTACCTATCCTATGCTTACACTTGGAAAGGAATCTTATATTGTAATTGAAGTTACTTTAAAACTAATCTAAGATTACTTTAAGTCAATGTTATAGACTTCCCAAACTCATGTACCCCTTTCTTCTTTACATGAGGAGTACATCCAGTGTGAGAGTGCCTTCTGTAGCGTTCGGCGCCCGGAGTTCTATGGCCACCTGACGTGACGAACCCGCGCCAGCTTCTCCGTCTCCCAAGGATCTCTTTGATATTGGGACCCGCAGGTCTGCACTGTTTGCAAGGACCTGCTCAACGAGGCATTCAAGGCCCCCCTGGCAGCAGAGGCCAGGGACAATGTTCGCGAGAAACTACGCAAGTGGGTGCGTGGATTCCAGAAGAACGCTGCGGGGCCTTATCTCCCCAGTGAGAAGATGAGAGCTTTGCTCTTTCACAAAGCATCTGCGGATGCTGTCATTCCCAAGCCAGAGATCCCATGTGTCCAACTGACGGTTGAACCGAACGTATCGGACGCACTCCAAGACTTCCATCTCGACAAGGTGGAACGTTTTTCAGAAGTGTCGGACACCACCGAGAGGACCCTGATGGCCGAGGGTCAAGAAGAGGAACCTAACGAGGCTCCTTACTCTGAAGAAGAAGGCGTCCCTGCATCCTCTATCACTTCCGTAGTCGTCTCGGAACCCGTCCCCTGTACCTCGTCTACTCCTACGCCCACAAGAGTGGACACGCCTGTGGATAACCTCGAGGCCTTGGTTGCGATCCTTGACGAGAGGATCCACCAGAGGGATGAAGATTTCAAGAGAGAAATCCTTTGCATGTCAAAGTAAACCACGATGAAGATCACCGTGAAGGACCTTCCGCCCTGCTCTGTGACAAACCCATGGAGGCATGCCAAGCACATGCCTATCACGAGTGGCAGGATTTTTGTTAACGACAAGATAGGCGCCGTTCCCCTTGAAGAGGTGAAATTCTCGCCTAGTTTTGAAGCCTACCCGGACTGTTACATCCGTCTCAAGTCCGAGCCCATTCCCAAGGGGGAAACCGAGCCTAAAGAAGTCATTGTATTTGACCATGCCAAGGCTCAAGCTCTGCTAGCCGGCTGCTTGAAGAGCAAGGGCTACACCAATTCCAAGGTGCTGGCCCTAAGCAAAAAACACCCGTCTTTTCTTGCTCCTGCCACCATGGTCTTTCCCTTCGTGGAGAAGTCCCTCGTAGCAGTGTTGAAGGCGGTGGAGGAAGGGAAACCCTGCCCTACATTGGATGAATGTAGGCCCCTCTCCCTTGCCCTCCCTCCCAATCACAAGAAGTGGAAAGACATCCAGTTAACTTTCTCCGTGCGAAAGTTGGAGGCTGACATTGCTGGACAGCAGTTCAACAAGAACCTCCCTAAGCTCTCTAATTACCTTCTGCGTCGGGAGCAGGATACGAAAGAGAGGCTGGCTGCCTCCCTTTCCCTCCAGGTGCAGATGGAGACGATGGCTGGGGAATAACGAACCCCAGGCTTCTACATGGTCTTGGCTAAGACCCACCTCGCCACCCTAACTCAAGACTTTTACAGCTACATCAGGGCACGGAGAGCCTGCAGAGAGTTTGCGTTTGTGGATGCCACCGTCAAACACGAACCACGGTAACTGATTTCCTCCTACATTTGGGGTAAAGATCTCTTTCCCAATGACCTCGTGAAAGAGATCGTTGACAACGGAGAACAGGAACCTTCTCCACAAGTGGGGCATGTCAAAGAAAAGGAAATCTTCTCAGGATGAAGGCCCCCAACCTAAGAAGAAGCCAAACAAGCCTAGACCTCTGCAACGTCAGGCTAAACGCCAGTTTCCAGCACCTGCCGCTCCCCAGTTGGTGGCTCATCCCCAACAAACCTTTCAATTGGTACCCTAGCCGGTGGTGGCTCAGTCACCAGCCTTCACGCCCGCCTACGAAAGGCAGTCAACTACCTTTCGTCCCAGAGGTAGGGGCACCGGCAGAGACTCCTCTCGACGTCCCTCTAGAGGGAGAGGAGGAAAGGGAGCAAGCGGCCGAGGTGGTAAACCCTCGGGCAACCAGAAGCAATGAGATGCTTCCGGTGAGAGGAAGACTCCGCCTCTTCCAGGATCGTTGGACCTTCGATCCCTGGGCTCACAGCATCATCAACAATGGACTAGGTTGGAGCTGGGTAACACTACCACCAGCTTTCCCCCAATTCTTCCAACACTCCACCCCCGTCCTGGAAGAATACGTCTAAGAACTCTTGAACAAGAAGGTGATCAAGAGGGTAAAGTCCACCAGGTTCCAAGGAAGACTATTCTGTCTTCCCAAGAAGGACTCCGACAAACTCAGAGTTATTCTGGACTTGTCCCTTCTCAACAAGTTCAAAATGCTGACTCTTCAGCATATAAGAGCCCTACTTCCTCAAAAGGCATAAACAGTCTCGATAGACATGGCGGACGCCTACTGGCATATTCCAATGAATCACCAGACCTCCTCCTACCTAGGATTCAGGCTTCAAAGAAGACAGTACGCCTTCAGAGCCATGCCCTTCGGGCTAATCATAGCCCCAAGGATATTCACGTAGCTCGCAGAGAAAATCATTCAACAGCTACGCTTACAAGACGTCCAGGTGATGGCTTACCTGGACGATTGGCTGGTGTGGGCAGCATCCGAAGACGAATGCCTGCAAGTTTCCACAAAGGTGATCCAATTCTTGGAACATTTGGGCTTCAAGATCAACACCAAAAATTCTCGACTTTCTCCAGGTCAGAAGTTTCAATGGCTAGGAATCCACTGGGATCTTCAGTCGCACCTTCTTTCCATTCCACTAAAGAAGAGAAAAGAAATAGCAGGATCTGTCAAGAGACTTCTCAAATCCAAACGGATTTCAAGACGACAACAGGAACGGGTGCTCGGCTCCCTTCAGTTCGCTTCAGTGACAGACCCAGTGCTACGAGCACAGCTAAAAGATACATCAGGAGTCTGGAGAAGATACGCATCAATTGCTCGAAGAGATCTCAAGAGACCTCTGCCGACCCTGCTACGATCACTCCTCATGGCATGGTCGGAGGCAAAGAACCTGAAAAGGTCGGTACCTCTTCAACTACCGCCTCCCTCGGTCGTTATCCATACGGACGCATCGCTAGAAGGATGGTGGGGGGGGGGGGTCACTCCCATCAACGGCAAGTTCAAGGAACATGGTCTCCCCTATTCAAAACGTTTCACATCAACATCTTGGAAGCCATGGCAGTCCTTCTTACTCTGAAGAGGCTGTCCCCACATCCCTCAGTCCATATTCGACTGACTTTAGACAGCGATGTCATGGTCAGATGTCTCAACCGTCAGGGCTCAAGATCGCCCCAACTCAACCAAGTGTTGCTGCCCATCTTCCGCCTAGCGGAAAAGAAAAGATGGCACCTCTCAGCAGTTCACCTACAAGGATTCCGCAACGTGACGGTGGATGCTCTATCCAGGACAGCCCCGATAGAGTCAGAATGGTCCCTAGACTCAGACTCATTCTCCTTCATCTCCTGAGAAGTCCCGGAACTGCAGATCGACCTCTTCGCAACGAGCGACAACAAACAACTTCCTCGCTACGTGGCCCCATACGAGGATCCCCGAGCGGAAGTGGTGGATGCTATGTCCCTGGACTGGAACAGATGGACGAAGATTTACCTGTTCCCTCCACCCAACCTTCTGCTGAAAGTCCTCACCTAGCTGAGATCCTTCCATGGAATAGCGGCCCTAGTGGCCCCCAAGTGGCCCCAGAGCAACTGGTTCCCATTGATTCTGCAGTTACAAACCAAGCTAATTCCCCTGCCGGACCCACTGCTAACCCAGCAGGTTCAGAAGTCAACTGTCTTCGCTTAATCAAAGAAAACCCGAAACCTTCATCTAATGATTTTCTCTCCCTAGCCGTCAAGAAGAGGTTTGGGATTTCGACGAAAAGCTTAGACTTCTTAGAGGAATATAAAACAAAATCTACCAGAAGGCAGTATGAGTCATCTTGGAAGAAATGGGTATCCTTTGTCAAGGCTAGAACTCCTACAGAGATATCAATGAATTTTTGTTTGTCCTTCTTCATTCACCTTCATGGACAAGGCTTGGCAGCCAACACGATTTCCACCTGCAAATCGGCCCTGATAAGACCCTTATTATATGCCTTCCAAATAGACCTGTCTAGTGACATCTTTAACAAGCTGCCGAAGGCATGTGCTAGACTCAGACTCGCACCTCCGCTGAGACCCATCTCCTGGTCTCTTGACAAGGTGCTCCATTTTGCCTCAGACTTGGACAATGAAACCTGCCCTCTGAAAGATTTGACTCAAAAAGTGATTTTCTTATTTGCTCTCGCCTCGGGAGCTCGAGTCAGTGAAATTGTGGAATTATCAAGAGAAGAGGGCCAGATCCAGTTCGCAGAAACTAGCGAGCTCGCCATCTTTCCTGACCCATCATTTCTCGCCAAAAATGAGCTACCCACTAAAAGGTGGGGCCCTTGGAGAATCTGCCCTCTGAAGGAAGATATCTCTCTATGTCCAGTGGAGAGCCTAAAGGTCTATCTTCGAAGAACTTTCGACTTCGGTGAAGGACAGCTCTTTAAAGGGGAAACTTCGGGTTCTGATTTGTCACTCAAACAACTAAGTGCGAAGATCACCTACTTTATTCGCAGAGCGGATCCTGACAGTACACCCGCAGGTCACGATCCCAGGAAAGTCTCCTCTTCCCTGAATTTCTTCCAGTCAATGGACTTCAAAAGTCTTCGCTCATTCACAGGCTGGAAATCTTCAAGAGTGTTTTCCAAACACTATGCGAAGCAGGTGCACGAATTGAAAAGATACGTTTTAGCTGCAGGTAGTGTGTTGAAACATGCTGCTTAGTGCTGCAATGGACAGTGAGTTATTGGGACTCTAACTCTAAGGGTGTCTGTGTTGACCCTAGTGTACAACATAGTGAGAATAGTGCCACCATGTGACACTACGGACTGTTCTTATACTATGGGGAAGTCACATAGACTAAAACTCGTGTGTCACATGTTCCTAACATGAAGTGTATATAACACATTCTAGAAAGACTTTATGATTCCTATGGAATTAACGTGTGTGATGGCAAGTTTTCATTTTTAGATACCACATTTATTTCTATTTAATGTCCCAAGTCTATGTAACTGATTTGCATTCCATTACAATTTACTATTATTACATTTATGTATGTTAATTCTTATTTTGCCCAAATAAAAGAATTTAATTTACTTGTGTGTCTTATTTCACCCTCATATTGTAATAAAATACTGTTTGAGAGTTTTAATTCCCTCTATAACATGTAAATATGTATGAACAATGAATATACTATTGTTCCTTATTGATACAAACTCATCTAAACTAAGGTAATTTTTCCCAACACATCGTACTTACCTTATCTTCTATCTGGCTCCGGGAACGGCAGGTACCTTTGATGCTGTATGAGTTCCTTTATCAAGTAACTTCAAGACTTTCCTTACGTCCAATAGTACTCTTCCCTGCCGGGGGGGGGGGGGGGGGGGGCAGGAAGCGGTAACATAACTCAAGTTTATCTGAAGTGACATGTACCAGTAATGTCACAAGGTATCTGTGGTCATTAGACCAAAGGAATATTGTCTAGAAGTTGAAGGCAGTATAAAAGGGAAAAATCCACGATACATTAATTCTCTGGTACACTTCCATCAGGACGACATGGCCTGAGCCCAAAAAACGGATTTTGAGCGAAGTGAAAAATCTATTTTTGGGTGAGATAGCCATGTCGTCCTCATGGACCTGCCCTTTTCTCTAAATCAGGCATTGACGGGCCCCCTCCCAATCTTATTGTATCATGGAGGCTGGCCTAGATGCCGGAAGGAATGGAGATGGCGCGCGGTCGTGATGTCAGCTAAGATGGCGGCCAACATGGCGTCATTCATGATATCGTCTGAGTACCGTGACAGTAACGGAGGAGGAGAACTTTGTATCGGCCCCTCCCATAACTTGCCACCAACTTCCCCCTCGAAGCGTAAACGCTATGTGGGGTGCAGATAGCTATGTGGCGTGTCAAGCATACGTCCCCTGTTATTATACGATATCCTAAAGGGAAACCTTATTGCTACTCGTGCCAGAAGTAAGAATTCTGTGAAACCTTTAGTTTAATTCTCTGGGAATATCTACTGTAGTCATATACTGTATACCCTCAGGAAGCTACTGAAGGACCCTTCCATTAGGACGACATGGCTATCTCGCCCAAAAATAGATTCTAAAAGAGAAGAGTATCGAATAATACTAGTAATTCTAGGAGATATATATATATCCCTTACCAAATTAATAAAAACGATACTCGAGGTTAAACGGGAGATAACGTTACTAAAATATACTAAAACAAGTTAGGCTAGCCTGACTTGAGTGTGGATCTCGGCTATGCTAAGACCACCGAGAGCATATCGTATACGATAGAAATGTTTATTCGGAAGAGGAAATATTACATGCGTAAAGCTATCTTCACTAGTATAATTTTGCCTATCTAGCTAGAATTTCTTTATAGCTAAATACCGGGAACATCACACTACTAACTAAATAAGGCATTATTGCGTGCGACAGCGGTCTTAAAATGGTCGCCTCTGGGGATGGCAGTGCTCCACTTAACATACCTAAATTATGTTCATTTAACTGTGAGAAGTGAGCTAAAAATTATACACAGGAAAGATTAAATACTCAACTTTTCGGAGGATGAAGATGCTGGAGATTGCATGATAATATTCCTTGAAAATAAGTAACAACACCGAGAGAAGCATGGGAGACCACCGTGCTT
Source organism: Palaemon carinicauda (assembly GCF_036898095.1). Lineage (NCBI taxonomy): Eukaryota > Metazoa > Arthropoda > Malacostraca > Decapoda > Palaemonidae > Palaemon > Palaemon carinicauda. The sequence goes on along the minus strand of NC_090730.1, from coordinate 77,249,522 downwards.
AAATGCTAATTTTAAAAGGAATAATACGCCGTAGTAGTACTGGGAGGGGATCCACCGGGTAACCTTAATAATGGCTCCCCTTCATTTCGCCACTTCCCCCTCAAAGAGTAAAATCTATTCTGGGTGAAGATTGCCATGTGTCGTATCATGAAATATGTCCCCTGATTTTATGCATATCCTTAAATCTTATATTAAGGATACTCGCACCAGGAGTTAAAATTCTGGAGACCTATGGTTAATTATCTGGGATTATCACTGTAGCCAAATATCCCTTAGAAAGCTGCCTAAAGGAACCTTCTATCAGGACGACAATGCTGAGCCCAAATATATATATATATATATATATATATATATATATATATATATATATATATATATATATATATATATATATATATATATATATATATATATATATATATATTCAAATAAGCCATATATATTTTTGATACATTAATGTCTGGATTCCCTTAACGACCTCGGGATCAGAGCCCCAGGCGAAATCACACAAAGACAAGAGCTTGGCTCCGGCCGGGAATCGAACCCTGGTCGGCAAGCTTGTACAGACAGTGACTAACCCACTTGGCCACGAAGAGGTCGTTAAGAGAATCCAGACATTAATGTATCAAAAATATATATGGCTTATTTGAATATGAAAAACACGTAAAAATGTGCAAAATTTATCATATATATATATATATATATATATATATATATATATAGAGAGAGAGAGAGAGAGAGAGAGAGAGAGAGAGAGAGAGAGAGAGAGAGAGAGAGAGATTTCACCAGTCTTCTCTAGCTTGAGCTTTTAATTCAATACTTCTCCATTCATCATCTTCTACTTTGAGCTTCATAGTTCTCAGCCATGTACACCTAGGTCTTCCAACTCTTCTAGTCCCTTCTGGAGCCCAGCTGAACGTTTGGTGAACTAATCTCTCTTGGGGAGTGCGAAGAGCATGACCAAACCATATCCATCTACACCTAATCATGATCTCATCCACATAAGGCATTCGAGTAATTTCTCTTATAGTTTTATTTCTAATCCTGTCCTGCCATTTAACTCCCATTATCCTTCTGAGGGCTTTGTTCTGAAATCTACTAAATATGTTGGAGATTGTTTCATTGTCATACCATGCCTTAGGTCCATACAGTAACACCGATCTCACTAAACTGATATATATAGTAGTCTGATTTTTATATGTAAGTTCAAGCAATTTGATTTCCAAATTTTACTTAACGTAGCCCTTTTCTGATTAGCTGTTCCCAATCCTTCATTACATTCCAATTCTTAAGACCCTCTATCAGAGATCAAAGTTCCTAAATATTTAAATGATTCTTCCAATGATATTTCCTCTTCTGTTGCTATTACGTTCTCACCATCTCTGCCTTTCTGCTATTTATCTTGCGCCTAACCTCATGAGACAGTTCATGCATTATGGTAAGCAAGCTTTGCTAGTCCTGTGGTGTTTTGCTAATAAAGATAGCGTCATCAGCATACTCTAGGCCTGCTAATTTCCTGTTACCAATGCCGTCCAATCCTTCTTTGCCATCCCCAAATTTTTTATGCATTAAAAAATCCATAAGGATGATAAAACACCATAGGTGACAACACATGTCCTTGAATTACGCTACTGTTTGCTTAAAATTAATTTGATATGACTCCATCAACATTAACTTTATACTTGTTATGCTTATGAACAGACTTAGGCAAATTTACATATTTAAGAGGTACTCCATAATAACACAGGACTCTCCACAAAATTGGCCGGTGCTCGTTATGAAAAGCTTTTACATAGTCCAAAAATGCCATCATTGTGGAATTTTATATTTTAAACATCGCTGTACTACACATCTTTAAAAGAAAAGTTAGTCATATTAACTATACTTTTCTAAATCCTGCTTGTTCATCTCACATCTTTTCATAAACCAAATTCGTTAGTCTCTTTAGAATAAGCGTACTATATACAATATTTTTATGACAATTGATGTAAGTGTGATGCCTAAGTAATTACTGCAATCAGTCAGATCTCCCTCTTTTGCAATTTTCACCAACATTCCTAGCTCCCATTCATGTGGTTTTGCCTCTTCAGTCCACATTCTACAAAATAATCGTGAATATTCAGGAGAGTCACTTAATTTTCCGCCAATATCAACTCAGCAGTTATTCCATTATATCCAGGGTCTTTCCATCGCTCGTGTTTTAATGATAGCTTCGAATTCAAACACACTGAACTCATTCATAAGCACATAAGGTCTTCCTCAGCTTCAGGCATATCAATAAAATTATTTCCTTCATATCACTTATTCATGACCTCACTAAAGTGTTTATCCAACGTTACCTTTCTTCACCTTCTGTTGTTATAACATATCCATCTCTCTTTATGAAGGGTATATGCTTCTTCTTTTTTGCCACAGTAGAAATTTCATCAACAATTCTATGGAAGGTTCTTACACCATAGCCACTCCCTGAATTCATAGCTCTGTGATCCTCATCCGCTCTCCTGTTTAAATATTCTCTCAAGTCATTCCTGTTTTTTTTCTTACTTCACTATCACTACTGGAATAATTAGCTTGTTCATTATTTCATCAAAAACTTTCAACAATCATTTTCTGTCTTTGTCTCCTATTTACAGTGTCCCCTCTATCATTTGATGCCCATGTCTTTCTCCTTGTAATAGCTTATCCCAAAAATTTACTACAAACTGATTGATATTTCTTGATATCACACCATTCCTCGTTAATTGTCTGCTCTTCATCTCTAAGAGAGCCAATCGATTCCCACGTTCAATTAAAAATGTTTTCCTGTGCTCATCTTGTAGAAGCTTGGTTGTATCAAGCCTAGGTATATTAAATACATTTTTGTTTGGTGCTTTCAGTTTTAATT
>NC_090730.1:77219138-77241638 GCF_036898095.1 Palaemon carinicauda | reverse complement strand
CTTCTTTATCATAAAATGCATTCTAGGTGTACTATATGTTATACTAAGAGGTGTCTAGAAATCCATATGTAATCACGCGAGAATAAGCATGTGGATTATTAGAGCAATTATATATATAAGAAAAAAAAACAATGTATGAGACATTTTTTATATTTTATTGTGAAAATTATTTCTTACACTCCTGCTGAAGAAGCAATGTTTATATTAGGGTAGTCAAATATTTGTAAAATTGATGGCAATACGATGAAGAGAAATATAAAGGATATGTATTTTGGAGGAAGCGCACTTGGTTAAATTGTTTTCCACAGAGATTAAGAGAGGTTGAATGGTGATTACGAACAACAAAGGGTGGATGAGAAGCCAAGGTTTACCTGAAATTGCTGAGGCTTCGCGAAAACTTGTTCAGGTGGAGTGGAGAAGGTCTTTGTTAAAGAAGAGAAATTGAAATTTTCATTTTATGAACCTTATGATTAGAAACAGAAACAAAATCAACAAATAAAATTATATAAATATAATTGAAAATAAAATATTAGAATTATTGTAGGCACCGAAATAATTAAAAAGAAAAGGAAAATGGTCCAATTATTGAATTTATATTTCATTAGGAAGCGAATAGTAAAGACAAAGCATTTAAAAAACATTGATTGTCTCTTTATCAATGAATTTCATAAGAATTTGGAAATAAATTTCTAAATGTATTTTGATGTTTAAACGGAGTCTTATATTACTAGTCTCCTTTCATTTACTCCTGCCACTAATATTTTATTACCAATTACTAAAAATTTAAATTCTAGCTGTAACTTTATCAAACAAATCTCCGATTATCATATTCATATGTTCATACACTATAAATACAAACAAACACACACACACACATATTAAAGCTATATCCCAAGACCATAGGAAGTGCCCTTATTAATGTTTATCAAAACAAAACATATAGAATCAGGAGTAAACAAGTTCCATATGCAGATTGTGAAAAAGTTCGCGTGGAACAAACTGTATGTTCTATATCTCAAAGATTATCCAAACATAAAAAATCAGTCAGAATGGCTTTGAAAACTCCTGGATTCTCGTTCATGTTAGACATTTGGGGCATCAGATTAACTGGATTAAGTTTCCGTTGCATTTTGAAAGTACCTTTCCGTAAAGGAGAGGGATTCTGGAATCAGCAATCATAAATCAAACAAACATAAGGAACTTATCCGACGGAAAATGGAAAACTGACATAGTTAGCAACTCCTTTCTCAATCCTATTATAAAAAAGGTAATCCAGCGAGACCGACCACCAGATATCCATCAAAGGTCAAGACATCATCTGATCGACTCGAGAATATGAAGACGCACTTGAATAGAATTGAATTTGGCTAATCCTTCTGCGCACTTAAAACAACCTTCTTATAACCTTACTAGAACAATTGTAAACATTCTTCTACTTTCATATATGTCACTGTCCACCTCTTCGCTTATTTTACTGTAGACCGTGGAGAGGACAAATGTGCTTTGGTCGAAATAGAGGGCTTTCTTTCTATTCCCATTGTCTTTTTTATGGACCTCTCTGGATATATATATATATATATATATATATATATATATATATATATATATATATATATATATATATATATATATATATATGTATATGTATATATATATATATATATATATATATATATATATATATATAGATATATATATACATATATATATATATATATATATATATATATATATATATATGTATATATATATATATATATATATATATATATATATATATATATATATATAAATATATATATATATATATATATATATATATATATACATATATATATATATATATATATATATATATATATATATATATATATATATATATATATATATATATATATATATATATATATATATATATATATATATATATATATATATATATATATATATATATATATATATATATATATCTGTGTGTGAGCATATAAATGTGAATATATACATTCATATTTATATACTCACACACACACACTTATATATATATATATATATATATATATATATATACATATATATATATATATATATATATATATATATATATATATATATATGTATATATATATATATATATATATATATATATATATATATATATACATATATATATATACTCTCTAAAGAGACTAGAGAGAAAGATTAACTAAAAGTAGAGAGATGAATATTCACAGTTTCAAGAAGGTAGAAGTTTTACCGACCAAATTTTCATTTTAAAAAATGTTGCACAGTTTATGGCATTTTTGGACTATAAAAAAGTATTTGGAGCTCCTCTGAAATATGTCTGTTTATGAGCATAATGGAGTTCTATCATATGAATTTCCAGTGAGCAATGGAGTACTCCAAAGTAATGTGTTGTCACCTATGTTGTTTATCCTCCTCATGGATTTTGTTATGCATAAAACTGTTGGGGATAGTGGAGAAAGATTGAACTGTATTGGTAACAGGAAATTACCGGACCAAAATTATGCTGATGATGCTCTCCTTATTAGCAAGACACCAAAGGACTTTCAAAACTTGCTTACAAGAATGCAGGGAATATCACATGAAGTTGGGCTCAAGAATAATAGAAGAAAAACAGGTGATGGGAATGGAATATGCAGTGGGAAATGAAATATCATTGGAAGGAAAAAGGATTAAGGAGGTGGAATCATTTAAATATTTAAGAACTATGATCTCTAATAGAAGGTTTTAGGAATTGGATGTAATGAAAGATTGAAAAAAGCAAACCAAACACTGATTGGGCTGAGTAAAATTTTGAAATCGAACCGCTGAAAATACATATAAAAATCAGGCTATATATCAGTTTAATGAGATCGGTGTTATTATATGGACATGAGTCATGGCATAGCACTGGAACAATATCCAACAGATCTAGTAGATTTGAAAACAAAGCCTTCAGAAGAATATTGGGAGTTAAATGCCTGGACAGGATTAGAAATAAAACTAAAAGAGACATTACTCAAGTGCCATATGAGGATAATATCAGGGTGAAGGGTAGATGGAGATTGTTTTGGTCACGCTCTTTGCACTCCCCAAAAGAGATTAGTTCACAAAACTTTCAACTGGGCTACACAAGGCTCTAGAAGAGTTGGAAGACCAAGGCCTACATGGCTAGGGACTATGAAGTGTGAAGTAGGAGAAGATGAATTTAGAAGTATCGAATTAAACACTCAAGATAGAGACGACCAACGAAATCTAACCCAAGCCCTTTGCGTCAGATGCGTAGTAGGAGATGATGATGATGATGGTGATGAGAGTGATTTTCAAGGCAATTTAAGTTGCTGATGTCTCAGATATCGATGACGACATAGCTGAGTTGGAAGGAAGGTTGGCGGAGGAAGACGAGTCAAGTGTTGACGAGGAGATAAATCCCTTTGTCAGCACAGCTAGTGAGGAGGAGGATGAGGGGCCTAGTGAGTCAGCGTATGGTGAGGCGGGTAGTGCGTCGTTGTTTAGACCAATATCCCCCCCCCCCCCGCCACTTGGCGTCGACCTTATGTGCTTTCCCCTAGCCTCAGGTGGAGCGGCTCACCCCGGTGGAGGAGAGGAGTAGGATGAGGAGGAGGGGTGAACTCCAGCCTGCTAGGGGAGCAGCTATACATCACTTAGTAGAAGCTCAAGTTCAAGGTCGTGATGGTACAATCTGGCACAAGGCCTCAACCTAGCTCTTCCACCCATGTACACCAACTGCAAAGAACAAGGAGGCCCGAAGTCCACTGTCTCTAATGCTAGTCATGTGGTTAACAGTTTCTCTCTGTTCATGGACGACGAAATCCTTGAGGAAATCGTCGTTCATTCCAATGTTCGCCTAGCTCTTCTCAGAAGTAACTATCATCAGAAGGCTAATGTTTTCTTGAAGAATATTGACTTGAGGAAGCTAAAGGGGTTCATTGGGATTTTGATAATGATGGCAGTGAGAAATGACAACCACTCTACCATGAAGGACATGTGGGACAACTTGGAAGGAAATCCTTTGTACTGATGTACTATGAGCGAGAGACGATTTACCTTGCTGGTTCATGTGCTACGGTTTGACGACACGACCACTAGATTATTATTATCATTATTACTAGCCAAGCTACAACCCTAGCTGGAAAAGCAAGATGCTACAAGCCCAATTGCTCCAACAGGGAAAAATAGCCCAGTGAGGAAAGGAAATAAGGAAATAAATATATGTTGAGGATAAATTACCAATATATCATTCTAAAAACAGTAACAGCGTCAAAACAGATACGTCCTATATAAATTATTAACAACGTCAAAATCATATACGTTATATATAAACTATAAAAAGACTCATGTCAGCCTGGTCAACATAAAAACATTTGCTCCAACTTTGAACTTTTGAAGTTCTACTGATTCAACTACCTGATTAGGAAGATCATTCCACAACTTGGTAACAGCTGGAATAAAGCTTCTAAAATACTGTGTAGTATTGAGCCTCATGATGGAGAAGGCCTGGCTATTAGAATTAACTGCCTGCCTAGTATTACAAACAGGATAGAATTGTCCAGGGAGATATGAATGTAAAGGATGGTCAGAGTTATGAAAAATCTTATGCAACATGCATAATGAACTAATTGAACGACGGTGCCAAAGATTAATATCTAGATCAGGAATAAGAAATTTAATATACCTTAAGTTTTTGTCCAACAAATTAAGATGAGAATCAGCAACTGAACACCAGACAGGAGAACAATACTCAAAACAAGAGAGAATGAAAGAATTAAAACACTTCTTCAGAATAGATTGATCACCGAAAATCTTGTAAGATTTTCCCATAAGCCCGTTTTTTGTGAAATTTCTCAAAAGTAAATTTGCCGTCGAGAATCACACCTAAAATTTTAAAAGAGTCATACAATTTTAAAGAAACATTATCAATACTGAGATCCGGATGTTGAGGAGCCACCGTCCTTGACCTACTTACAATCATACTTTGAGTTTTGTTACGATTCAACTTCATACCCCATAATTCGCACCATGCACTAATTTTAGCTAAATCTCTAATAAGGGATTTACCAACCCCAGATCTACATTCAGGGGATGGAATTGATGCAAAGAGAGTAGCATCATCTGCATATGCAACAAGATTGTTTTCTAGGCCAAACCACATGTCATGTGTATATAGTATGAAAAGTAATGGGCCAAGAACACTACCCTGTGGAACACCGGTTTTCACATTCCTAAACTCAATATGGTGCCCATCAACAACAACTTTTTGAGATCTATTACTTAAAAAATCAATAATAATGCTAAGAAACAACCACACACTCCCAACTGTTTGAGTTTGAAAACTAGAGCCTCATGATTAACACGGTCAAAGGCAGCACTAAAATCAAGGCCATTCATACAAACTTCCTGACCACAATCAAGGGATTTCTGTACAGCATTGGAGATTGTAAGAAGGGCATCACATGCTCCAAGGTCATTACGAAAACCAAATTGAAAACCAGGGAATAGATGATTACCTTCAGCAAACCTATTAAGACATTTTGCCAGAAGACGTTCAAAAACTTTAGATAATATGGGAGTTATGGAAATTGGGCGGCAATCAGTGAGACTTGAGCTACCACAAACACATTTACATAGAGGAGTAACATTACCAATTCTCCAACAAGTGCTAAAAGCTCCTCTTCTTGCTAACTTGCGCAAAATAACAGATAACTTTGGAGCTAAGAAATCTGCTGTCTTTATAAAAAACAAAGGAAAAATACCATTTGGGTCTACACCTCCATAAGCATCAAGGTCCATCAACAGAGCTTTAATCTCATGAGATCGAAAACCGAAACTAGTTAGTTTAGCCTCAGGAAAACAGGAATGAGGAAGTTCAAGTTTTTCATTACTCTATTTACTGTCAAAAAACATCAGCCAAAAGGGTTGCCTTTTCCTTTGGACAGTGAGTGACTGAACCATCAGGTTTAAGTAAAGGAGGAACTGTTGCATCTACACCAAAGAGTGCAAATTTAAGGGTAGACCACCATTTATGTTCCTGGGTTGTACCAGAAAGGGTTTATTTTATGGTTAAATTGTACTCCATTTCAGTCGAGGCATAAACTCTCTGAGCAAAAGCTCGAAGCTGAGTATAGTTGTTCCAGGTCAAATCTGATTTGTTACCCTTCCAAAGGTGATAGGCCTCCTGCTTCTCCAAATAAGCACGTCTACAATCATCATTGAACCACGGTTTGTCCTTCACTCGGTACCTTGGCTCACAAGAAGGGATACGCCTATCAATTATGTTGACTAGATTCTCATTCAAAGGGACAACAGGATCTACACTACTATATAATTGTGACCATTTCAAGCAAAAAAGATTATGCAAAGACCTATTCCAGTCTGCTTGGAATTTCATATAAATTTTACGAGAGTATGATATATCAGGGACAGGCTGCTCAGTCTTCACTACTAATGAAATCAAAGCATGATCAGATGTCCCGACAGGAGAACCAACCTTACTAGTTATAACGCCAGGGGAGTCAGTGTATACGAGGTCCAAAAAATTACTAGACCTGAGAGTAGCTTCATTTATGATTTGCTCACAGCCTGATTCAGAGGCAAACCCTAAAGCTCTTAAGCCATGGCGATCGGTAGGAGAGATAGAACTTAACCACTCCCTATGGTGAGCATTAAAATCACCAACAAACACAAAAGAAGCCTTTCTAGCATCTTCTTGTATCTTAGCCATAATGGTAAGAAGACAATTGAAGATAGAATCATCCATGTCTGGATTCCGATAGATCGAACACAAATAAAAGTTGTTATACCTGCCAGAAACTTTTATTACCTGAATTTCATGACCTCCACATTGATAGCAGGACTTATGAGGAGCAGGGTACTTGGTCCTAATTTACACCTCCATTCTCCTGGCTGATAGGATGAGACACGATCGCCTCGCCACAATCAGGACTTTGTGGGAGCGTGTTGTCGAGAATTGTCGCCGCTTATATAGTCCCGGTGTACCTGTTTCAAATATCTCCTCCAAATATTACCCCTTGGTAGGTTGAAACCTGTTTCAGGCTACCGGGGGGGGGGGGAAACTTGAAACTGGTTTCAAGTTACCCCCGGGAGGTAATTTGAAGCCGGTTTCAAGCTAGCCCCCCCCCCCCACACCTCCCGGTTTCAAACTACCCCCCTTGTTTTTGCGTAGTATCTCATCATTTCTGAATATTAATCAAATGCTTTTGATCAGTGTCATCACAAAATTTTTAGGTCACATATCTATACATGTACGGTTTCCTCTATTTGTAGATTTTATTGATGTCATGTATTCATCCGTGTATTGTCTTAGTTCTTTTTTGCGATTATTATACTCGTACAGTGATAAAAGCACGGTTAACACGGCCATCCTTTATGTTTTTTTTTTCTTTTTTCTTTTTTCTTTAAACGAACTTAAGACACATTCAGTGAGTAAATTTGCATGATGCATAATACTAGTGCACATAAGTCTAGCGTTCCTTAATTCATCGGGAAGGCCACAAAGGACTATAGTTACAATGACCATTTCTCGTCCTTTGTCCGCTAATAAAACCCCCTTTTTTTTATCTGATTATCTTGTACGCGGTAGCATGCCTTTGATCTCTGGTGTGTTGGGATGTATATAAACCCAGGTTAACCCGATCACAGCATCACTTGTCCAAAAAGTTGTCAGTATGGCTGCTGAACGGAAATCGAACAACCTCGATATCATCTATGACTGCGTAGTGAACACCAAGTACCCAAAAAGGGCTTCGGAAAACGAAAAAGCCAATCTTGGAAGACTATACTCTGTTAAATTTACGAAGGTCAAGGTGTATCTAAAGACAAAAACACACGGTGCCATATTTTCGACTTTGTAGTATACCTTCTCACCTCACTAAATTTTTTGTAATAATCTGCTTTGTGAATCGACCACCTATCAAAATAAATTCTTCTCTGTAGGCCACAGCCGATATGTTTCTGTTTTCTTTTGTCATATCGTCTCTTATAATATTAATTCTATTATTTTTGTTGGCATATCAACATGCTCACTATATTTTCTTGTTATCAGTTTGCTTTAAACATTCCCTTAATGATACAATTTGCCTTCTTGCTATTATTTTATTCTAACGTTATATCTTTCCTTTATTTCTTTCTCCTTATTTGTTTCCCTTCCCATTAGGGTTGCACCTTGGCTAATAATAATAATAATAATAATAATAATAATAATAATAATAATAATAATAATAAGTATCGTATCCCTACTGTTGCAGTGTATGGGGATGGATGACCTTACATTCTTGCTGACGAAAAGTTTATGGTGCTATTTGTATCTGCCTTGGTTGGCTATAATCTTTGAAGCATCTCTGTTACAGCGTATGTAACTCTCTCTCTCTCTCTCTCTCTCTCTCTCTCTCTCTCTCTCTCTCTCTCTCTCTCTCTCTCTCTCTCTCTACATCTGGGTATGCAGCGCAAGCAGCAAGCTACTTCCGTAGCAGGTGGTTCCTGCCATTACCTGTCCGCAAGGCAAGGAGGGTTAATAAGGGATACTTTTTTTGTGAAAAGCTAATTAATGAATGTCCATCGCTGACCGGAGAAACCATATAAAAAAAGTGGCAATTGTGTGTCTCATTTCTTTATAGTGCGACTGAATAATGTTACAAAACAATAACAAGTTGAAGATGAGTTTTTATAGAATTAAAGTTCAAGTAATGGTATTAATTATAACTATAAAATTGCTGCCCTTTCTCTTCATTTTCGAAACACAATGTCGGAAATATGGTAAGTGTGTTTTTGTCTTTAAGTACATCTTAAACTTCTTCGTAAATTTGAAAGAGTATAGCAACACTTTTCTGTCAATATCTCCACGCATATTGCCGTGCAAAGGTCATGCACCTGAAGCATGAGAATGGCATCTTTTTGAGATGATAAAAGAAAACAATTCTTTTTCTTAAATACGAAAAAAAACTTTTTTGCTACTGCTGCGAAGTCGGCAATAAGTGGATGATGCTTATGTGCACTGTCATATAGATTATTTTCTATTTCGATGAGGGGGTAACTTGAAAACAGGGGGGGGGGGTGTAGCTTGAAACCGGTTTCAAACTACCTCCCCGGTAATCTGAAACCGGTTTAAAGTTACCGGGGGGTAGCTTGAAACTGGGGGTAGCTTGAATCCTTTACACCGGGCCACATACAACTGTAGGTGAATAGCTCGTGGGTTTCGGAGGACTATGCCCTTTCAAAATGTACATTCCGAACAAACATGACAAGTAAGTATTTTTATTTTCATTTTCTTTTATTCAGATTATTCATTTGTGATATTTTGTTCTTCTCTCTCTCTCTCTCTCTCTCTCTCTCTCTCTCTCTCTCTCTCTCTCTCTCTCTCTCGCGAGGATGCAAAGATTGATGACTCTCTCTCTCTCTCTCGTGAGGATGCAAAGATTGATGACTCTCTCTCTCTCTCTCTCTCTCTCTCTCTCTCTCTCTCTCTCTCTCGTGAAGATGCAAAGATTGATGACTCTCTCTCTCTCTCTCTCTCTCTCTCTCTCTCTCTCTCTCTCTCTCTCTCTCTCTCTCTCTCATGAAGAGATACAATGATTGGGTATAATACATATACATATATATATATATATATATATATATATATATATATATATATATATATATATATATATATATATATATATATATATATATATATATGTATGTATATACATATATATTACTTTTTTTCCTATTTCATTATAATGCTAACTAATTTTAGTTTCTTTTTCTCTAGGTAGGATATATATACATACATATATATATATATATATATATATATATATATATATATATATATATATATATATATATATATATATATATATATATATATATATATATATATATATATATATGTATATATATATATATATATATATATATATATATATATATATATATATATATGTATATATATATATATATATATATATATATATATATATATATATATATATATAGATAAATATATATATATATATATATATATATATATATATATATATATATATATATATATATATATTGTCCTATTTCATTATCTTGGTAACAAATTCTAGTTTCCTTTCCTCTTGGTACAGCATAATGCGGGTATTGGCAGGTGATGCGGACACGCACTACATGTGTAATACCATACCATATCTTGGGAAGGAAGCAAACAAGGCGCCGAGAGGAACGTTTCTTGGAGAAATGTTCGCGATGAACCTTCTGGCCCTTTTTCATCGAAAGGGCCACACGGTGACAACGGATAATTTCTTCACGAGTCTTCCACTTGCCTTGACAATCGAGGGAGAAGGCATGTACTTGTGTGGCACTATTCCACAGAAACCTTACATACCAAAACAAATTTCTGAGAAGGTGCTTCCTACGAAGGATTCAGTGGCTGTGTTCAATTACAAACACAATTTGACCCTTCAATATCAGCAAATTATTATAGCAAAGAAGTTCATGTTGTTGAGTTCTCTACATCACGTTCCTTCTGAGATTGAAAAGAGGAAAACTGACATTCAAATGATTTATAACTCGACGAAGGGGGTTGTAGACATATTTGATCAGATGTTTGCTACTTCCCATTGTATTCGTAAGACACGACCCTGGCCACTGTGTCTCTTTTATGGGATACTGAATATAGTAATGGTAAATTCCTATATTCTCTACACGTCCATGCCCTTCTCCAAGCTATGCCAAGGCAAACTTTCCTCAAGGAAATCACCTTTGATTTGTGTGTTCACCAAGTGCAACACTGGTACGACATATTTGCGGGGAAATTTTCTAAGACACTCCGTCAACTAATAGTTGACACCTTCAAGGTCAAACTTCTAGCCGAACATGACATTCGTTGTGGCCATATCAAGCTCCCAAAAAGGGTTAGATGCAATAGCTTTCCATCAAGGGAGGATCACAAGACGAACACAGCCTGTTTGAGGTGTCGCAACCCTTTGTGTCTACAGCACCAAACTGTGTTGTGTCCAAAATGTGTTTGATGGTTGTTCTAGGTAAGAAACTAAAATGAATATTTGTATTTTTGACCATTGAATAATTCATGAAATTGCATATGATCCATTGTTTTACAAATTAGTTTATAATTTTCCCATTAGTGTAAGTTTGTACCTATATGAGAACTTAATTTTGATCATTATTTAAATTTCCCTAATTGTAAAATAGTCTATAAACGTTTTTCTAGCCCCAATAAAATTTTTATGCAAATCCTGGAACATTTATATAAGCAAATAACTCGCTAATATTAAGATATCCTTTTCCATTTCAGGTAGCAGTTTTGGCCTTACGAGGTGGTGTGGTTGGCGGCCATTTTGTGAGCATATCCAACCGGTAAGCGGGCATAGCTCTATGTATTCCTCTTTTTATAGAATTTATGATATTTTCATGCATATATACCATGCTCAGCAATGGATATAAGGATTTTTCTTTAGAAAAAATTTAAAAATAGAAATCCGAAAAAAAACTCCTTTTTAAAACACCAAATAATATCCAAGAGCAGATTAGTTTTACACATTTTTTTTTGTACGAAAATAATACAATATCTTGTAAAAATTTCAGCTCATAACTATGTCATTTACCTACCAAAAAAAAAAATGCTGAAAAGAGGATAGATTTTTAACCCAAAAAACATACACTTTTTTCCTCCTTTCAGGAAACGTTCCCTTGTGGTTCTTCCCCTTCCCCCTGGATCTCAGCAAATGTCGGTCAACTATCATAGAATAAGTACTGAAAATAGTTTTATTTCATTTTCATATTTAGATTTTAGGTGAATTTGTTTGTAAAGTCGTTTTATGTATACTTTTTTTTATTTATTTGTAATAAATATTTATTTTCATTTTAACTTTCATTTACTTTTTTTGAAGAATAGAATATTATATGAAGTTTTTTTTTAATAGTAAAAGGTTCATAATTGCTTTGTAGAAGAATTTTTTATGATTTTTTTTTTTTTTTTTTGGACCTCGGGTCGAAGTCGACCCATTAATACCTAATTAAGGTGGTCAAATAATGATACCTATCCAGTGTTTAAATTAATCTAAACATCTTGTATACTAAATTCACATACTCTCTCTCTCTCTCTCTCTCTCTCTCTCTCTCTCTCTCTCTCTCTCTCTCTCTCTCTCTCTCTCTCTGAGTGTTTCTGTATGCCGGTGAGTGAATACACCTGTGCGACCCTACAAATATCCTGATTTAACGTGGATAACAAAAGGCTATCGAGTGCAATATAGCTACAAGTTTTCGTGAATAGTCGGTGATTAGTTTGAGGTCAGAAAAGTGGGATAAAACTTTGGTATAGGATAGTCATCTTGTGAATTACTAAAAATCTGATCAATATGGCACTCTATAATAAAGGCAAGGCTTGGAGGGACATTGCTGCAATCAGCAAAAGTAAATTCCATGAGTTGGCGAAACAAGAACTCGACCATCTGATAACAGAGGTCGCTAATAACTCCAACCAGTGTGACGGAAAAATATTCGCAGACATATTGAAACAATATGATCCAACAAACTGGAGCCAATCTACGGAAAAAGTCAGCAAAATAATAGATGAAATTCCAAAGAAGATTACAGTGATAAAGAGACTTATGAAGAAAGTTTACATCAATCAACAAATTCCATCAAAGAACAATAAGAAGTCTAATATGGTGAGTATGCTGATTGATGCATTAGGAAAAAGAATGCTAAAATGTTCCAATACATGTAAGATATGCCTGTCATGTTCATACACACCCTACATGTGCTGAAATACAGCAAAAAATCAAAAATAGAGACACAAAGGTATTCTGATCAACATGCTTAGTCTGGATAGAAAATATAATTAAGTCGAGACTAAATCTGCAAAGAGTTGAAGAAGAAGAAGAAGAAGAAGAAGAAGAAGAAGAAGAAGAAGAAGAAGAAGAAGAAGAAGAAGAAGAAGAGAAAAATTAACAGGATATGTATAAGGAGGCAGAGGAAATCATTGATATAATTCATGATGCCATCCAACAACATACTTACGAAGAAATAAATTATCAGATAGAAACAAATAATAGACCCAAAAGGCTCTACCCAGACCTACATACTCTTAGGGAAGAGCAAGAACAAGAAAAAAAAGAAAAGAAAGATATAGTCTGCAATTTGCTGAAGAGAGGATATTGCAGATTTGGCGAAAGATGCTACTACAAGCATCCAAAGATATGCCATAATTATGAAATATATAGTAAATGTGCTTATTTAGACGGATATGGAGACGAATGCAGAGATCTCCAACCAAAAACATGCAAAAACCTAAATGAAGGAAAAGGATGTAAATTTAACAAAAAATGTCGATATATGCATCCTGTAACCATGAATGAAAGTAAGAAAACTCTGCAAACAGAAAAAAAAAGGAGAATAAAAATGAAAAAAAAATAAGAAATAAAAAAGCAAGGCGGGTATATACCGGGCTATGCACAAAAGACCCCAAGATATGATGCCTTTCAACCCAAATATGCACATTTAGAGACCAACTATAAAGAATGCTTTTTTAATGCCAGGGGTTGGTGCAGATATGGGGATAATTGCGGGTATACACACAAAAATATATATGAAGGCGAAAGAGCAAATATAATAGAAAAGTTGGATTTTTTAATGGCAGAATTCCTGGAAATGAAGAAAAGAACATCATATCAGAACAGGAAGGAAGCATGGAAAAATTCATATTATCAATATTGAATAATGGAGATGAAGCACAAACCATAATAGTGATGAATGCACAGGGTTTAGTCACAAGTAACTCTAAAAGGAAAATAGAGTTCTTGGAAGAACTAACCTAAATTGAAAAAATAGATATAATAAATATAAGTGAAACATGGTATTCCCAAGAGACTGGCAGTGATGACCAGATAAAGGGTTTCCAAACATATAGATCAGACAGAACAAGTAGGAATCAAGGGGGAACCACAATATATGGAAGAGACATAAATCAAGGAAAAGTCTGGGAAAAATACAGCAACACAGAATGTGAATTGATTTTGGTAGAATTTGTATTTGAAAAACTAGTGAATATTGTAGTTTACAGACCCCCAAATACTAAGGAGTTTGACATAATAATAGAAAAATAGATGATATATGTAGAAACCATAAAGACTGGAATATACTCCTATCCGGAGATTTTAACTTTCCTTTCGTGGATTGGAAAGAATGGATAGAAGAAAGTGGTTGTATATATACATATAAAAAAGAGAGTAATAGTAGCGCAGAAGATAAGAGGCCATTTGAAAAGCTTCAAGATATGCTATTAGAACATAATATGTAACAAATAAACCACATTCCAACAAGAAAGGAAAATGTCCTAGATCTAGCATTTGTGAATGAGGGGAATTATGTTCAAAAAATAATAGTGTATAACACGGGAAATCTCAGACCAATATGTCATAGAATTCCAAAGCAAGTGATCGCAGAATTAATCAAAGCACAAAACGTTGGGAAGGATATGGAAGATATAACTTTTATAGTAAGAATATAAAATGGTCAGAAATAAATGAAGAACTGAGCAAAGAATGGAAAAATGTATTCGTAAGTGATAATATACAGGTAAATACGGACATACTGTACATAATACTGGGGAAAATTGTTGAAAAATATGTACCGAAAAAAAAACCAATAAACAAAAGCCATGCATACCAAGAGACAGAAGGATCTTATTACAGAAAATTAGAAAGTGGAAGAAAAATCTTGCAAAAGAAAAAAATGTGTGGAAAATAATGGAAATAAAAAGTAAGATAGAAAATGCAAATCCAAAGATTATACAATCGAAAGAAAATGAAAAAAAGGGACTTAAAAGAGAGGACACTTCAATATATATATATATATATATATATATATATATATATATATATATATATATATATATATATATATATATATATATATATATATATATATATATATATAAATATATATATATATATAATACTTTACTCTTATGCAAAAATTATGAATAAAGGGATATTAAAAATATGCCCTCTAAGTATTGAAGGACGGTTAACAAATGAAAAAAAAAGGAAATATGCAACATATTAGCAGAAAAATATGAGTGAGTTCACAACATGAATTGGGAATGAGAATAATGAAACAGGAATGAGAGAAGAAAATGTTGAATATCTAACGGATATAGATATTAATGAAGCAGACATTGTCAAGGCTATAAGCGAAATTAAAACTGGATCGGCAGCCAGACCAGATGGAGTTCCAGCGATTTTGCTAAAAAAACTGCACACACTATCACGAAGCCACTTGCAATACTGCTAAGGCAAAGTGTAGATATGAGCGAGGTATAAGTTAAACATAAATTAGCTTATATAACCCCTATTTTCAAAAGTGGATCAAGACTAGAGGCAAGAAATTATAGACCTGTTAGTCTAACATCAAATATTATGAAAGTGTATGAGAGGGTAATAAAAAAGAAAATAAGGAATAATTTGATTAAAAATAATTTGTTTAATATAGGTCAACACAGTTTTGTGTCCGGAAAAAGTACACAAACCCAACTAATAGCACACTATGAAAACATACGAAAATATGATAAATGAAAAAGACACAGATGTGATCGATCTAGATTTTGCAAAAGCCTTTGACAAGATAGACCATAATATATTAGAGAAAAAAATAAGAAAGCATAGTATTGTGGGAAAGATAGGAAAATGGGTAAAAGAATTCCTGCAAAACAGAAAACAGATAGTGGTTGCAAATGATGAGAAGTCAGATGAAGCTCAGGTAATATTTGGCGTGCCACAGGGTACGGTATTAGCTGCACTGCTGTTTGTTATTATGATCTCAGACATAGACTGTAATGTTAAAAATTCTGTAGTGAGAAGTTTCGCCGATGACACAAAAATAAGTAGAGAAATTACTTGTGATGAAGATAAGAACTCACTACCTCACTACAAAGAGATCTAAACAAAATATATGAATGGGCGGAGATAAATAGGATTGTATTTAACTCCGATAAATTTGAATCAATAATATATGGAAACTGATAAGGAATGGTATATGCATACAGGGGACCTAATAACGAGACAATCACAAACAAGGAAGCAATTAAAAACCTTGGTGTAATGTTGAATAGGAATATGTTATGCAACGACAAAAGAGCAACACTGTTGGCTAAATGTAAAGCAAAAATGGGAATGTTATTCAGACACTTTAAAAGAAGAAAAGCTGAACACATGATTATGCTTTACAAAACTTATGTACGTAGTACACTCGAGTACTGCAATGTGATATGGTACCCACACTACAAAAAAAGGATATTGCACATATAGAGAGTGTACAAAGGTCCTATACTGCTAGAATAGAAGAAGTTAATATATGAATAAATTTGGTAAACTGAGAGGTTTTTTCTATGCACCTGGTATATGAAAATAAGATATTTTATATGATCATGTTTGCATACCTATCTGTATAAAGATTTTTCATACAAATTTTCTCTATTATTATATAGATATCATGAGTATTTTTTTTATTTTATTAAAGAATATCTGAAGTGACTAAAATAAAGACAGTACTAAAAATCATATTTATATTGTTTTCTTATACAATAGCATCGGAACCCCTAATTTTAAGTCATTTTTATAGAGAGAGAGAGAGAGAGAGAGAGAGAGAGAGAGAGAGAGAGAGAGAGAGAGAGAGAGAGAGAGAGAGAGAGAGATATTCTAAATCATTTACATGAAGTAATATATAAATTGTTTAAGGGAAAACATGAGCTTAGGTTTTCAAACAGACCAACGACTTGCCATCAGTTTCCATTTCATTAAAGTCAAGGTTGTCATAGAACATTTCACCAATCAGTATTATTCCCTCGTACTGATTTATACCAACTAGTCCATCGTTGCTAATACCGCCATTCGTCGTTCAGACATAGAGGATGATTGTTGTATGACGAGTTCTCTGATGTGCGCATTGATATGTCTTAACGGGAAATTCATTGATATCCTGCTTTGGACACTGTCTTCATCCACGCACACACACACACACACACATATATATATATATATATATATATATATATATATATATATATATATATATAGATCATCCCATTTTGTACTTCATATTCTCCGGCAAGATCCCGATAGTTTTATGGTTAGTTATGATGTTAGCTCCTTATTTACCAATATCCCCCTTTCAGACACCATAGACATTTTAACTAGACTGTTTCCCAACCTGACGTCCTCATTATCTGGTTTTAACGTTAACGCTTTCAGGAAACTACTTGGACTTGCATTAACTGAATTTTTCTTTATTTTCAATAACAAAGTTCACAAACAGGTTGATGGTTTGGCAATATATTCTCCCATGGGTCCTACCTCTGCTAATATAATCATGTGTCACCGTGAAAAGTTGTTCTTAGATCAGTGCCCTGTGCCCTTTAAAACCCTATTTTATAGAAGTTATGTAGATGATACCATTGTTCTTTTTAGAGATAGACATCATGCTACTTTGTTTTCAGAGTACATAAACTCATTTCATTCAAATATCAAGTTTACTGTAGACTTGGCACATGATGATCAACTTTCCTTTTTAGATATTAAGATTTCACGTTGTTTTGGTGCATTTAGTACTGGCATTTTCAGAAAACAAACTTTTACAATACTTGGGGTAAAAAAATTCTCTCACAGGAGCATTTAAAACTCCACCTATCCGAAGTCTCCTTGTTGACGCTAGAGAGTTAACTCTAGACCATTACTGAATGTCTTCCATTATTCGGTATTGGTTTAGGTTGCAAAGACTCCCTAACTACTTAGCCTTTAAGACTGCAAGCCTTGTAAGGCACTCAACATACTTTGAGTTGCACCCAAAATATCCTCAACCTTATGGTTTGCGGGTAAAACAATTATTGAACAGTCTGGATATAAATAGAGGTAAGGTGCTTCCATTTAGGGTATCATCAACCCCTTCGTGGAAATGACCCGAAATATCTTTTTGTAAATATCTTGTTGGTGATAACAAAAACATGATTGAATTAGAAGCTAGGTTTCTTTTTACGGAACATGTTGAATAACATAGGGAATCAACTTTTATATATACTGATGGCTCCAAATCTGATGGTGGCGTTGGTTTTGAAGTATATAGTAGTTCTTTTAACTGTTGAGGTGAACTTCGTCCAATATCTTCCATATTTACTGCTGAATTATATGGCATACTAACCGCTTTTGAAAAAATACCTTTTGATAAGGAGGGCAATTTTACCATTTATAGTGATTCAAGAAGTGTCCTTCAAGCTTTAGAAGGTTTTAATCCTAGTAACCCTTTAGTTTTGAAGATTTCAGAGTGGCTTCTAATTATTGGCCTAAAAGGTATAATAGTTCGATTTTGCTTGGTTCCAGCACACGTAGGTGTGTCTGGAAATGAATAGGCAGATTCTCTGGCAAAGACTGCTGCAGCCGAGTTTCTACCAATAAGGTATCCCATACTCTGTAGTATTTCTTACCAGCAATTAAAACTTCTATTTATAACAACTGGCAACACCATTGGGATAGTTTACTCGAAAAAAAGATGAGAGAAATAAGTAATGGTATATACCTTGTGAGGTATAAGGGGATGCCCCGAAAAGGCGAAACTACTCTTTGTCGTCTCCGCATTAGTCACACTCGGATGACACACGAGTTTCTGCTGGCTGGCAAACACTAAACATATTGCGACGACTGTTTGATACCCTTGACAGTGAGGCATTTGTTGAGTGAATGCACCACTTATATCACTGAAAAAAATAGATATCTGTTTGAAGCTCGGGGTGAGGATGTCGTACGATGCTGTGGCATTTTTAAATTAATATCAGAAACAGGTCTTCTTAATGCTATTTAACTTTTATAACATATTTGCTTTTCTGGTTTTAATTGAATATTCTTTTAATCTTTGTTTATAATAAATGATATCGGCGTCAATGACCTTCGATGTCAGCATGTCAGAGAACTCCAACTAATTCATTGATTCATTGTCACTGTCCGTTTTCATTAAAAGTAAACTATTGTAAAACATTGATTTTCAGAGCTTTTAACATTTCTTCAAATTGCGGTAGGCTCCTCGGGGAAATGAAATTTCTAAAATCATATTTTGTTAGGAATTGTTATCCATGTGACTTCTTTGATAAAATTACGAAGCAGTTTTTAGATAACTTTCCTATTCCGAAAGCCACAATACTAAACACACCTAGGAAGCAGATGTATGTGTCTTTACCATGCATATATGCCAATAAAAATTTGAATGTAAATTTCAGAAAGCTCTTTCTAATTTTTATCTCTATGTTAACTTCGGGTTTGTTATCAAGAGTCCATTAACCATAGGTAACATGTCCAGATTCAAAGATGTAATTTAGGAACTTATGTTGGGTGTTCCAACAGTATATTGAGGACCCAGATTGACTCCCATAGAGGTTGCCAGTCATCGTAGAGGTTGTACATTAAATCAAAGGAATTTTCTTCCATACGTAATTACACTCATGCATGCAAGCAACCAATTAACTATTCCAATTTCAAAATACCAGCCCAGTCTCCAAATACCTATTCTTTACCTACCCTAGAATCACTTTTCATTAAACAGCTATCCCCTACTCGCAATATCTCGATTACCTCTGTTTTTTTTACATATTGCCCAACAAAATTCCCCAATTAGTTTTCTAACTATCACTAACGTCTTTTCATATTTTAGTCATAGATTTTTCCTTCCTAGGTGAGTTACTTGCTTATCCAGTTATCTTTATTTTTTCTTTTCCGGCTTATTTCTGTGTATTATTATGTTGATTTGCATATCTACTATGTTTTGCGAATTCTTTTATTGTTTTCAAGTAATTTCCGTGTATTTGTTATGATTTTGCTTTTGTTCTTTTCTTATGTTATTCATTTAATTTTTAGCATTTGATGTATCTGATTTTAATTTCTTTTTCAGTATATTTCATGTATTTAATGTTTTATTTATTCGGATGTATTTGTTATAATTTTTGCCTCTTTGACTGATTTAACGTAATTATGTCTATTGATTTATGTTTAAATAATATTAATTTTTTAGCTCCTATGATGGTAAATGTTGTTCCCGAAAACTTAGCAAATAAATTGTACAAATGCTGAAGTATCTACTTTCCTTCACCATTCTACTAAACCTCAAGCTTTCTAGAAGAGAAAATGCCATTAATTATATATATATATATATATATATATATATATATATATATATATATATATATATATATACATACATATACCAAGGCACTTCCCCCAATTGTGGGGGGTAGCTGACATCGACAAATGAAACAAAACAAAAAAGGGGACCTCTACTCTCTACGTTCTCCAGCCTAACAAGGGACTCAACCGAGTTCAGCTGGTACTGCTAGGGTGCCACAGCCCACCCTCCCACATTATCCACCACAGATGAAGCTTCATAATGCTGAATCCCCTACTGCTGTTACCTCCGCAGTCATCTAAGGCATCGGAGGCAGCAGCAGGGCCTACCGGAACTACGTCAAAATCGCTCGCCATTCATTCCTATTTCTAGCACGCTCTCTTGCCTCTCTCACATCTATCCTCCTATCACCCAGAGCTTTCTTCACTCCATCCATCCACCCAAACCTTGACCCTCCTCTTGTACTTCTCCCATCAACTCTTGCATTCACCACTTTCTTTAGCAGACAGCCATTTTCCATTCTCTCAACATGGCCAAACTACCTCAACACATTCATATCCACTCTAGCTGCTAACTCATTTCTTACAACCGTTCTTACTCTCACCACTTCGTTCCTAACCCTATCTACTCGATATACACCAGCCATACTCCTTAGACACTTTATCTCAAACACATTCAATTTCTCTCTCTCCGTCACTTTCATTCCCCACAACTCCGATCCATACATCACAGTTGGTACAATCACTTTCTCATATAGAACTCTTTTTACATTCATGCCCAACCCTCTATTTTTTACTACTCCCTTAACTACCCCCCAACACTTTGCAACCTTCATTCACTCTCTGACGTATATCTGCTTCCACTCCACCATTTGCTGCAATAACAGACCCCAAGTACTTAAACTGATCCACTTCCTCAAGTAACTCTCCATTCAACATGACATTCAATCTTGCACCACCTTCCCTTCTATTACATCTCATAACCTTACTCTTACCCACATTAACTCTCAACTTCCTTCTCTCACACACTCTTCCAAATTCTGTCACTAATCGGCCAAGCTTCTCTTCTGTGTCTGCAACCAGTACAGTATCATCCGCAAACAACAGCTGATTTACCTCCCATTCATGGTCATTCTCGTCTACCAGTTTTAATCCTCATCCAAGAACTCGAGCATTCACCTCTCTCATACTCCATCAACATACAAGTTAAACAACCACGGTGACATCACACATCCCTGTCTCAGCCCCACTCTCACCGGAAACCAACCACTCACTTCATTTCCTATCCTAACACATGCTTTACTACCTTTGTAGAAACTTTTTACTGCTTGCAACAACTTCCCACCAACTCCATATAACCTCATCAAATTCCACATTGCTTCCCTATCAACTCTATCATACGCTTTCTCCAGATCCATAAACGCAACATACATCTCCTTACCTTTTGCTAAATATTTCTCGCATATCTGCCTTACTGTAAAAATCTGATTCATACAACCCTTACCTCTTCTAAAACCACCCTGTATTTCTAAGATTGCATTCTCTGTTTTATCCTTGATGCTAATAATCATTACTCTACCATACACTTTTCCAACTACGCTTAACAAACTAATACCTCTTGAATTACAACACTCATGGCACATCTCCCTTACCCTTATATAGTGGTACAATACATGCACAAACCTAATCTACTGGTACCATTGACAACACAAAACACATATTAAACAATCTCACCAACCATTCAAGTACAGTCACACCCCCCTTCCTTCAACATCTCAGCTCTCACACCATCCATACCAGACGCTTTTCCTACTCTCGTTTCATCTAGTGCTCTCCTCACTTCTTCTATTGTAATCTGTCTCTCATTCTCATCTCCCATCACTGGCACCTCAACACCTGCAACAGCAATTATATCTGCCTCCCTATTATCCTCAACATTCAGTAAACTTTCAAAATATTCCGCCCATCTTTTCCTTGCCTCCTCTCCTTTTAACAACCTTCCATTTCCATCTTTCACAGTTTCTTCAATTCTTGAGCCATCCTTCCTTACTCTCTTCACTTCTTTCCAAAACTTCTTCTTAATCTCTTCATATGCCTGACCCAGTCCCTGACCCCACCTCAGGTCAGCTGTCCTCTTTGCCTCACGTACCTTGCACTTTACTTCCACATTTTTCTCTCTATATTTTTCATACTTCTCTATACTATTACTCTGCAGCCATTCTTCAAAAGCCCTCTTTTTCTCTTCCACTTTTACCTTCACTCCTTCATTCCACCATTCACTGCCGTTCCTCATGCTGCCTCCAACAACCCT
>NC_090730.1:77199058-77206558 GCF_036898095.1 Palaemon carinicauda | reverse complement strand
TGGAGATCCAGTCTTCTTTACTATGCATGTTGAAGAGAATTGGTTTCGGCTTACGAGGAAAACCGTGCATTGCCGAGTGCATATCTGTCATTATATTTTGCTTAGGTGGGGGCTTGTATGTCTGACATCATGGAGTAAATTTCCCCATAATATGATGTGGGAGACTGTTGGAGGAGGTTGCAAACAGGAAAAAATTTGGCAGGACGACTAACGGATCGTTGTATACCATTTCAGCTCCCCAAACATCCAGATGTTTTTAGGAGTGGTCCTTATTCCCAGGATGACTCAGGGAAACTGGGTAAACCAGCTGGAGTCCTTGCAGCATGACATCAAACCTGCATTGAGGATATGGTGAAAGTGTTTAACCATACCGCTGGAAGCAAGGTTGTATGCTGTTATTTGAGGAAGGGTGATACCAAGAAGATTCGCTAATGATGTCTACAATTGAGAGGTGAAAGTGGTACCCCTGTTGGAAGTGATATGCTATGGGATACCAAATCTTGCTATCCATGCTGAGAGTAAGGCATATGTACACAAGGCGGATGTTGCACCTTCCAGGGGAATATCTTCAGGCTAACGAATGGAGCGGTTGATGACGATAAACAGGTAACAGTGTCCTTATGATGTGGGTAGGAGACCTACAACATCGATGCGAATGTGGCAAATCACCGCTCAGGTTGAGGAAAGGTTCCCACTCTTGAATCCATGTGTCAATGTACTTTTGAGCTTTATTATGAAGTACAGGCATGGGCCAAATCCTTACTATCCTTAGTAATGCCATGCCAAATGAACTTTGTCTTCAGTGGCAGTGCACTAGAACAGTGCAAGAAATGTGAAAGGCCATGAATAAAATCAAACATATCTCGGTGTATGGGAGAAGGTATCCATGGTCTAGGTCTAACAGTACTGACATCACAGAGGTGGGTGGTGTTGGAGTCATTGAGAGTGACATCTTCCCAGGGAAGGGATGTGCAGGATGTCCTACATGCTTGGTACTCTGGATCTTTTCGTTGGGTTTCTGCCAAGGCGTTATAGTCCAATGCCAGGTGAATGGAGGCCAATGTGTTTCTTGACAGGGAATCGGCATTGAGATTTATTTTCTCAGGGATGTGCTGAAAGGTGAAATTGAATTCAACCAAGTTGAAGAGGTGTTGGCATTGACGGGCAGATCAGGAGTCGGACAGTCTAGTAAAGGGGTACGCAAGAGGCATGGTGTCCATGCAATTGACAAAAGGTATGCCTTCAGAGAAGTGGTGAAAGTGACGGACAGCGAAGTGCACCACCAACAATTTGTGGTTGAAGGTAAAATAACCGTGTTCCGCATTGGACAGTTTTCCACCGAAGAAGGACAATGCCCGGGGTGAGCTACTGATGACCTGTTCGAGTGCTGCCTCAATAAGGACATTGCTGTCATTGATGGACAGAAGGAGACAGGCATGTGGCACAGGAAACCTGAGAGGAGCAGTGGTTGATAGGGCATGTTTTACATTGCAGAAGACCGCTTCTTGAAGGCGACCCAAGGAGCGAGATGAGGAGGGGCAACTGTGGCTGTGATGGCCTGCAGGATCCAGTGATAATAGATCAAGCGCAAGAATTCTTGCATTACTTTGACAGTCGTGGGCATGGGGAAGTTCTGAACAGCTTCTAACTTCTCAAGAAGGGGGTGGACTCCTTCAGAAGTGATGTGGTGCCCTAAGAAGGATACTTTGTTGGCACCAAAGGTACATTTGTCATACCGTACTACAAGGCCATTCTGTTGTAGGCAGTCCAGCCTGATTTGTAGATGATGGGGGTGTTCCTCATTGGAGGAAGAGAACAAAAGTATGTTGTCCACTAGCATACACAGAAGGGGATGCCGTCCATGAGACATTGAAAAGTGTCCCAAGCACTACAAAGGTCAAAACAGGATTAATTGAAGGTGTATATACCGAAGGGAGTGGTTATGGCATTCTTTTGGAGGTCATCTTGGTTCATGGGAACCTGATAATACCCCTTTACGAGTCGAGTCGGCGATGTTTGGGAGGGGGTAGTGATCTAGTTCTGTCTGCATGTTCAGGCCCTTGTAATCTCCATATGGATGCAGAGAGCCATCTTTCTTCAGGACACTAAATAAGGGTGAAGACCATGGGCTTGAGCCTTTTTGGAAAAGGCCTATTTCTTCAATTTCGGAGAATGTTTGTTTAGTGACTGCCAAACAATCCGGTGCCAGACGTCTGAATCTGGCAAACACTGGGGCCCAGTTGTCTTGATGTGGTGATGAATACCATTTTTCGTGGGAACCGTGGCTGTTTGATAAAATTATGGGCCGAAAACTTCGTGTTATGATATGAGGAGGTGGGCATAGGCCTCCCTGGGTGTACTGTTGTTGGGATGGAGGTAGGACAGGGAAGGTTGGAGAGGCTTTGAGAAGTAAGAATCTATGGAGACTAACCGCCAGTGAGCTACATCAACCAGGAGGTGGAAGCTTGAGAACAAATCCACACCGAGGATTTGCAATGCGACGTCAGCAACGAGAAACTTCCAAATATAGCTGGTCCTCCTATACAATAATGTGAGGGTTTCATAGCCATGGGTGGGTATCGCAGATCCGTAGGCAGCTACCTGGCTGATGTTGGCAGGTTTAGACAGAATACATCGTGTCCTGGAGAGTATTCCTGACAGAATAGAATGGAAAGCACCTATGTCTACCAAACATCATAACTTTAGCATAACGTAGCATAACTTTTGCCGATGTATGTATGTAAGTGGTTGGAGAGGTCGGTGGTTGAGGCGTAAGCGAGAGGTGGTCTATGTGATTAGTGATTGGATTTTTGAATGCTCTTACAAGTCACAGGAAGGGCGTATGTGTCCTACCGTGTTACTGTCCGCTTCGATCGATGTTGAATTGTTGTTCGCTTCGTCAGGGGTGGAGGTATTAATGGAGGTCTAGAAGGTGGTGAAGTGGCTGTCCATATGGGCATTGACCTTGGTCTTCAGGTCGTTCATGGGAAAATATTGATATTGGGGATGGCAGCATGTAAAGGTTAGGGTAGACGCCGTCAGCGCCAGGATGCATGCGAACAATACTGGTTGGACGGTGATGGCGAGTACTGTTCTTCGAACTTTATGTGGGAGTTCCCTTGTTCACACAGCTAATCAAAGATTTCCAGGAAAGTGTTCTCGGGATCACCGCAAGAACATAATCGGCCTTGGTGTTTGACTGAGACCTGCCCTTTAAGAAAATCTGAACTTCAGCACGCTGGAACCAGGAAAACGCTTCTCCGCTGGTGAAAGGACGGTAGTTTCTGGGGCGTGGCATTGATAGTAGAGTCAGTGTCTCAGGGCAGCCTCATCAAGCAGGAAGGGAAGGCAGTGAAGGGGTAGCTAAACATTCTGGTAGCCATCAATGTGCAGATGAGCTGTTAGGTGCAACTGAGAAACATAGTAATTGCAACCATCTTTACTTCTACAGACAGCAAGCTTTTTTGGTATAGTTTTACAGCATTACAGATTCTGATTTCAAACAGAAAATATATGTTTTCCTGTAGTAAATAACGTGATTTGACTGAATTTGACCTTCATTTCAACCACAAACAAACAGAACAACCAGGTCGACTATCTTTAAGTAGCCGAACTGGTTACTTCTATTACCACCGAAATGAAGGTGAAAAAAGGTTAAATCCTGTTATTCTTCTAAAGGAAAACATATTTTCTGTTGAAATTTTTAAATATAAGGTCTCTTGTTATATATTTTCTTTTAAAATGCTTGAATATAATGAATTGTTCAGTTTCCGTCACTTCACTCTTCAAGAACGTATGTACTGCGAATGCTTACATTAGCAATGATACGCAACGTTACCAATGTTACACTGCCATTCCTAACGTTAGCAATACTACGATAATATTAGCATGTGTATTCCATATACCCTTTACACGATATATAAAATGGTACAAAAGGGTACAGAACCTAACAAACCAACCTAACCTAACCTAGAAGTTCCCAGGTCACAACACCTAGCTGGGAGCAAGCCCCTGGACCCCCTTCCCAGGTCACAACCCCTATCCAAGGTTCTACCTGCAAATATATAAAATAAAAAAAATTAATGACTTACTTTTATGACTGCGACGACGAAACTTGTGGGTCACCGGGGTGTGACTGCGAATCTGTGACAACTTAACTTCTTTGACTTAGTTCAGTACTGCACTTGGAACACTTCAAACGCTATTACATTATGAGATATAAGAAAATTATCAACATTTGAATTCACCGAAATACTTTCAAGTATGGATTACTGCAGAGGTTACAAGTTTTTAAAACTTCCACGTTACTTGAACTAACTTCAACAAAGGTTTCCCCAGAAAAGGGTTTGTTGGAAGGTGGGGGTAGGGAAATATTAAACCCCCTATGCAAAGTTTCCAGAGCAAGTATTTATGTGAAATCCTAGCGTGACAAGGTAATAACAAAATGTATAAAAGTAATATAGCAAGATAGAATGGAGTGTATGATAAATAATATTAAATGGGAATATAAAATAAGGTGATTTTATAAGGTATCGGACAATAAAACGAGTAATACTGGGGTCAAACGTAATATATATACTGTATGAGGGAATTACATAAAAGGGATGGTATAGTTGTACTGGATCAAGTCATATACTTGAATAAAGTGGGTGAAGTTGAATAGTTAAATTTGACAGCTAGAGAAAAAGAAATCCTCTTGGTGGAGGAGGAGCCTATGCGCAGGGAGGAGGGGTTTTTGCGCAGAAGGTTGAAACCTGCTATGTACAAACGAGCAAAAGAGAGCGTCTACAACCGACAAGTAGAATGACAAAAAATAAATGAAAAACACTGCTAATGTTAGCATGTTACGCTAACATTACCAATGTTAGTTTTTGCAGCTCACTATTGCTGTACTTTTCATATGACATAGCCTTTACAATGGCGCCTCCAAAGTTCATCTTCTTATATTGTTTTGTCTTTTCCTCCATTTTTTATACACCCAAGAAGGTAATGCATAGAGAAGAAAAGGCTTATTTTACCACTATATACCGTTTCCCCAGTATGTTTTCCCCACCCAAAACCCCGAGTTCCCATTGGGGGTCCCCATTATCGTTGGATATAAATGTGTATATATATATATATATATATATATATATATATATATATATATATATATATATATATATATATATATATATATATATACATATATATATATATATATGTATATATATATATATATATATATATATATATATATATATATATATATATATATATATATATATATATATATATATATACATATAAATTATATATATATATATATATATATATATATATATATATATATATATATATATATATATATATATATATATATATATATATATATATATATATATATATATATATATATATATATATATAAATATATATATACATATAAATTATATATATATATATATATATATATATATATATATATATATATATATATATATATATATATATATATATATATAGATATTTCTGAAACTCTTCATTTCTGACAGGAACGAGTGTCATTTTCGAAGACAGCGTAGTATTTTCTATAGGAAAAAGTAGTTTACTCACTAGGTTACATTGCCCTGTAATACAGTAAAATATTACCGCTCCTATAACAACTGTTTCAATGAAAGGTCCTACAAATTCAAACGGATCGATACGACCATTTACAGGTAAAAAAAAAAAAAAATACCGTTACAATGTATGAGCGTGTGTGATACACGTGCAGTACACTTCTGTTTTCGCAACTGGTTGTAGTGCACCCTAACTTCTTCGACACTACCATCTACGTATACTTTACCCAAAACTTAACTCAACCCACTGGAACCAACATCTTACACTTGATATGGGCCTTCAAACTTATCATGAACCTTATTCACATGTATTCTTCCCTTCCTCTCTCATTTTCTTTCCTCTAAACATCTTTATCATTCTCAGACACTCTCAACCTTGTACACTGATACCTCTACATAATTCGTTCCGTGAAGTGCTTCGTATGTTAAAACGATCATATGTTGGAGCGAATATTCCCTTAAGAATGCACTGCAATTTGTTTAATTTGTTCCTCAGCCTAAAACCCATGATAACTCCTTAATAAATTGCTACACATAATTACACATAACATTAATGGAATTGAATAATAGAGAAATATCTAAAAAAGAATAATAATAAAGAAATAATAAATAAAAAGGGGGTTTTTATTGACACTTTACCTTAGAGACAGGCCAGCGCAGGTGTAGGAATTGCTATGCAGGAGGAGACGGAAAATCAGCAAGGAGGTAGAGACGGCGACTGCGATAACGTACCGTAACTTACTCTAACTTACACTACGTGAACTTTAACACCTTAGCTTTTTTTTCATTTTTATATGTTATATTCTTTTTTTAATTTTTTTTCATTTCTATTTTTGATTTGCATTACTTTCACTCGATTCGGTCTTACTTTTCTTTGCTCCACTTTCTTTCTCTTCATTATGATCACTAGACCGTTTCGTAGATTTCTTAAAGAAACTATCAAGAGAAAGTTGCTTGGTATGGCTTTTGAGAATTTTTCTAAAGTGTGTTAAACAAACATCATCGAACTGCGCAACTACATGGCAAACCTGAAGTTTCTGAGGGTGATTCTTATCGATGAAATCAACCACGTGTTGATGATATGCCAACATTTGTTTTATTTCAGCTGAACCTAAGATGTGACCTACCTCCTCGATGTCCTCCGACTCACTCAACTGCGCTTGGAACTCATCATACTGGATGGCTTGCAGCTCCTTGACTTCCTCGGTGGTGAGCTCTTCATGATGCTCATCGACGAAATCGGTGATGTCATCTTCATCAACCTCCAGACCCATGCACTTGCCAAGGGATACAATCTCTTCAACGTCTTCCTCGACGGCAAGCACAGGTTCAGGCTCGCGGCCAAAACCTTCGAAATCTCTGGGAGCAACAGCATGAGGCCAAAGCTTCTTCCAAGCTGAATTCAGTGTCCGACGAGTTACTCCCTCCCAAGCCTGATCTATGATCTTTAAGAAGTGCATGATATTAAAATGGCTCCTCCAAAATTCACGCAAAGTTAAGTTGGTGCTTTGCGTGACATTAAAGCACTGCTTAAATAAGTGTTTGGTGTAGAGCTTCTTGAAATTAGAGATGACTTGCTGGTCCATGGGCTGGAGGATAGGGGTGGTATTCGGTGGAAGATACAACACTCTGATGAATTTGTATTCATCGATGATATCCTCTTCGAGTCCTGGGGGGTGAGCGGGTGCATTATCCAAACAAAGCAAGCACTTCATAGGCAAATTCCTCTCCTGAAGGTACTTCTTGGCAGCAGGGCCGAAAACTAGGTTCACCCATTCCACAAAGATATGCCTAGTGACCCAAGCCTTAGAATTAGAACGCCATAGAACATGCAGCAGGTCTTTATTAATTTTATGTGCTTTAAATGCCCTAGGGTTTTCGGAATGGTAAACTAATAACA
>NC_090730.1:77176558-77186558 GCF_036898095.1 Palaemon carinicauda | reverse complement strand
CACTTTTAACTTTAGCAAAAGAATCATTCGTGCTACTTATCATTCTCCTATCTCTTAGCCTCGCGTTTGTCATACTTTCTTTTGCATCATCTAACGAAAAACTATACATACTATAAGTATCTTTTACTCTCAGCAACGTTTCATATGTATTAGCATGTTTATCTTCCACACTCACTTGTGCATTAGTACCCTTGTCAGGGCTGATCTAATTCCCATCCATGCCTACAAATTTTATCCTGTCTTTTTTCCTAACTATAGTATTACAAAGACTTTTTTTTCCTCCCATACTCGACTAAACCTATTAGTTATCTTCTAATACTAATGTTTCACACATACTGGTTCCATACATGTTCATCTTCAGCCATTCTCCTCATATATATCCTGGTACTTCCTTCTGTGCAGGCGAGCCGTTAGGCTGTGACTGAGAGACGGCGTAAATGCAACAAAGTTTATTTTGACAGACAGCAAACTTTTATAACAACAGTTTTGGAGTGAGAAGACCAAAAAAATTCAAACAGATTGATAAGAGTAGATGGAGGTATAGACATATAATCTGTGCGAGGGGAGAGCGATAATGATAATATAAAAAAAAACAGAAATACCGTTAGAGTGTATGAGCATATATGTCACAGGTGTGGTGCATAGCTGCAACCCTTTGAAAAAGACATTCACGTGAAATATGGCTCCCTGTACTGTAGGCGAGTCATCTGCCAGGAAATATTCAGGTTTTAGGCAATCAATGGAGATCCAGTCTTCTTTACTATGCATGTTGAAGAGAATTGGTTTCGGCTTACGAGGAAAACCGTGCATTGCCGAGTGCATATCTGTCATTATATTTTGCTTAGGTGGGGGCTTGTATGTCTGACATCATGGAGTAAATTTCCCCATAATATGATGTGGGAGACTGTTGGAGGAGGTTGCAAACAGGAAAAAATTTGGCAGGACGACTAACGGATCGTTGTATACCATTTCAGCTCCCCAAACATCCAGATGTTTTTAGGAGTGGTCCTTATTCCCAGGATGACTCAGGGAAACTGGGTAAACCAGCTGGAGTCCTTGCAGCATGACATCAAACCTGCATTGAGGATATGGTGAAAGTGTTTAACCATACCGCTGGAAGCAAGGTTGTATGCTGTTATTTGAGGAAGGGTGATACCAAGAAGATTCGCTAATGATGTCTACAATTGAGAGGTGAAAGTGGTACCCCTGTTGGAAGTGATATGCTATGGGATACCAAATCTTGCTATCCATGCTGAGAGTAAGGCATATGTACACAAGGCGGATGTTGCACCTTCCAGGGGAATATCTTCAGGCTAACGAATGGAGCGGTTGATGACGATAAACAGGTAACAGTGTCCTTATGATGTGGGTAGGAGACCTACAACATCGATGCGAATGTGGCAAATCACCGCTCAGGTTGAGGAAAGGTTCCCACTCTTGAATCCATGTGTCAATGTACTTTTGAGCTTTATTATGAAGTACAGGCATGGGCCAAATCCTTACTATCCTTAGTAATGCCATGCCAAATGAACTTTGTCTTCAGTGGCAGTGCACTAGAACAGTGCAAGAAATGTGAAAGGCCATGAATAAAATCAAACATATCTCGGTGTATGGGAGAAGGTATCCATGGTCTAGGTCTAACAGTACTGACATCACAGAGGTGGGTGGTGTTGGAGTCATTGAGAGTGACATCTTCCCAGGGAAGGGATGTGCAGGATGTCCTACATGCTTGGTACTCTGGATCTTTTCGTTGGGTTTCTGCCAAGGCGTTATAGTCCAATGCCAGGTGAATGGAGGCCAATGTGTTTCTTGACAGGGAATCGGCATTGAGATTTATTTTCTCAGGGATGTGCTGAAAGGTGAAATTGAATTCAACCAAGTTGAAGAGGTGTTGGCATTGACGGGCAGATCAGGAGTCGGACAGTCTAGTAAAGGGGTACGCAAGAGGCATGGTGTCCATGCAATTGACAAAAGGTATGCCTTCAGAGAAGTGGTGAAAGTGACGGACAGCGAAGTGCACCACCAACAATTTGTGGTTGAAGGTAAAATAACCGTGTTCCGCATTGGACAGTTTTCCACCGAAGAAGGACAATGCCCGGGGTGAGCTACTGATGACCTGTTCGAGTGCTGCCTCAATAAGGACATTGCTGTCATTGGTGGACAGAAGGAGACAGGCATGTGGCACAGGAAACCTGAGAGGAGCAGTGGTTGATAGGGCATGTTTTACATTGCAGAAGACCGCTTCTTGAAGGCGACCCAAGGAGCGAGATGAGGAGGGGCAACTGTGGCTGTGATGGCCTGCAGGATCCAGTGATAATAGATCAAGCGCAAGAATTCTTGCATTACTTTGACAGTCGTGGGCATGGGGAAGTTCTGAACAGCTTCTAACTTCTCAAGAAGGGGGTGGACTCCTTCAGAAGTGATGTGGTGCCCTAAGAAGGATACTTTGTTGGCACCAAAGGTACATTTGTCATACCGTACTACAAGGCCATTCTGTTGTAGGCAGTCCAGCCTGATTTGTAGATGATGGGGGTGTTCCTCATTGGAGGAAGAGAACAAAAGTATGTTGTCCACTAGCATACACAGAAGGGGATGCCGTCCATGAGACATTGAAAAGTGTCCCAAGCACTACAAAGGTCAAAACAGGATTAATTGAAGGTGTATATACCGAAGGGAGTGGTTATGGCATTCTTTTGGAGGTCATCTTGGTTCATGGGAACCTGATAATACCCCTTTACGAGTCGAGTCGGCGATGTTTGGGAGGGGGTAGTGATCTAGTTCTGTCTGCATGTTCAGGCCCTTGTAATCTCCATATGGATGCAGAGAGCCATCTTTCTTCAGGACACTAAATAAGGGTGAAGACCATGGGCTTGAGCCTTTTTGGAAAAGGCCTATTTCTTCAATTTCGGAGAATGTTTGTTTAGTGACTGCCAAACAATCCGGTGCCAGACGTCTGAATCTGGCAAACACTGGGGCCCAGTTGTCTTGATGTGGTGATGAATACCATTTTTCGTGGGAACCGTGGCTGTTTGATAAAATTATGGGCCGAAAACTTCGTGTTATGATATGAGGAGGTGGGCATAGGCCTCCCTGGGTGTACTGTTGTTGGGATGGAGGTAGGACAGGGAAGGTTGGAGAGGCTTTGAGAAGTAAGAATCTATGGAGACTAACCGCCAGTGAGCTACATCAACCAGGAGGTGGAAGCTTGAGAACAAATCCACACCGAGGATTTGCAATGCGACGTCAGCAACGAGAAACTTCCAAATATAGCTGGTCCTCCTATACAATAATGTGAGGGTTTCATAGCCATGGGTGGGTATCGCAGATCCGTAGGCAGCTACCTGGCTGATGTTGGCAGGTTTAGACAGAATACATCGTGTCCTGGAGAGTATTCCTGACAGAATAGAATGGAAAGCACCTATGTCTACCAAACATCATAACTTTAGCATAACGTAGCATAACTTTTGCCGATGTATGTATGTAAGTGGTTGGAGAGGTCGGTGGTTGAGGCGTAAGCGAGAGGTGGTCTATGTGATTAGTGATTGGATTTTTGAATGCTCTTACAAGTCACAGGAAGGGCGTATGTGTCCTACCGTGTTACTGTCCGCTTCGATCGATGTTGAATTGTTGTTCGCTTCGTCAGGGGTGGAGGTATTAATGGAGGTCTAGAAGGTGGTGAAGTGGCTGTCCATATGGGCATTGACCTTGGTCTTCAGGTCGTTCATGGGAAAATATTGATATTGGGGATGGCAGCATGTAAAGGTTAGGGTAGACGCCGTCAGCGCCAGGATGCATGCGAACAATACTGGTTGGACGGTGATGGCGAGTACTGTTCTTCGAACTTTATGTGGGAGTTCCCTTGTTCACACAGCTAATCAAAGATTTCCAGGAAAGTGTTCTCGGGATCACCGCAAGAACATAATCGGCCTTGGTGTTTGACTGAGACCTGCCCTTTAAGAAAATCTGAACTTCAGCACGCTGGAACCAGGAAAACGCTTCTCCGCTGGTGAAAGGACGGTAGTTTCTGGGGCGTGGCATTGATAGTAGAGTCAGTGTCTCAGGGCAGCCTCATCAAGCAGGAAGGGAAGGCAGTGAAGGGGTAGCTAAACATTCTGGTAGCCATCAATGTGCAGATGAGCTGTTAGGTGCAACTGAGAAACATAGTAATTGCAACCATCTTTACTTCTACAGACAGCAAGCTTTTTTGGTATAGTTTTACAGCATTACAGATTCTGATTTCAAACAGAAAATATATGTTTTCCTGTAGTAAATAACGTGATTTGACTGAATTTGACCTTCATTTCAACCACAAACAAACAGAACAACCAGGTCGACTATCTTTAAGTAGCCGAACTGGTTACTTCTATTACCACCGAAATGAAGGTGAAAAAAGGTTAAATCCTGTTATTCTTCTAAAGGAAAACATATTTTCTGTTGAAATTTTTAAATATAAGGTCTCTTGTTATATATTTTCTTTTAAAATGCTTGAATATAATGAATTGTTCAGTTTCCGTCACTTCACTCTTCAAGAACGTATGTACTGCGAATGCTTACATTAGCAATGATACGCAACGTTACCAATGTTACACTGCCATTCCTAACGTTAGCAATACTACGATAATATTAGCATGTGTATTCCATATACCCTTTACACGATATATAAAATGGTACAAAAGGGTACAGAACCTAACAAACCAACCTAACCTAACCTAGAAGTTCCCAGGTCACAACACCTAGCTGGGAGCAAGCCCCTGGACCCCCTTCCCAGGTCACAACCCCTATCCAAGGTTCTACCTGCAAATATATAAAATAAAAAAAATTAATGACTTACTTTTATGACTGCGACGACGAAACTTGTGGGTCACCGGGGTGTGACTGCGAATCTGTGACAACTTAACTTCTTTGACTTAGTTCAGTACTGCACTTGGAACACTTCAAACGCTATTACATTATGAGATATAAGAAAATTATCAACATTTGAATTCACCGAAATACTTTCAAGTATGGATTACTGCAGAGGTTACAAGTTTTTAAAACTTCCACGTTACTTGAACTAACTTCAACAAAGGTTTCCCCAGAAAAGGGTTTGTTGGAAGGTGGGGGTAGGGAAATATTAAACCCCCTATGCAAAGTTTCCAGAGCAAGTATTTATGTGAAATCCTAGCGTGACAAGGTAATAACAAAATGTATAAAAGTAATATAGCAAGATAGAATGGAGTGTATGATAAATAATATTAAATGGGAATATAAAATAAGGTGATTTTATAAGGTATCGGACAATAAAACGAGTAATACTGGGGTCAAACGTAATATATATACTGTATGAGGGAATTACATAAAAGGGATGGTATAGTTGTACTGGATCAAGTCATATACTTGAATAAAGTGGGTGAAGTTGAATAGTTAAATTTGACAGCTAGAGAAAAAGAAATCCTCTTGGTGGAGGAGGAGCCTATGCGCAGGGAGGAGGGGTTTTTGCGCAGAAGGTTGAAACCTGCTATGTACAAACGAGCAAAAGAGAGCGTCTACAACCGACAAGTAGAATGACAAAAAATAAATGAAAAACACTGCTAATGTTAGCATGTTACGCTAACATTACCAATGTTAGTTTTTGCAGCTCACTATTGCTGTACTTTTCATATGACATAGCCTTTACAATGGCGCCTCCAAAGTTCATCTTCTTATATTGTTTTGTCTTTTCCTCCATTTTTTATACACCCAAGAAGGTAATGCATAGAGAAGAAAAGGCTTATTTTACCACTATATACCGTTTCCCCAGTATGTTTTCCCCACCCAAAACCCCGAGTTCCCATTGGGGGTCCCCATTATCGTTGGATATAAATGTGTATATATATATATATATATATATATATATATATATATATATATATATATATATATATATATATATATATATATATATATATATATATATATATATATATATATATATATATATATATATATATATATATAAATATATATATATATATATATATATATATATATATATATATATATATATATATATATATATATATAAATATATATATACATATAAATATATATATATATATATATATATATATATATATATATATATATATATATATATATATATATATATATATATATATATAGATATTTCTGAAACTCTTCATTTCTGACAGGAACGAGTGTCATTTTCGAAGACAGCGTAGTATTTTCTATAGGAAAAAGTAGTTTACTCACTAGGTTACATTGCCCTGTAATACAGTAAAATATTACCGCTCCTATAACAACTGTTTCAATGAAAGGTCCTACAAATTCAAACGGATCGATACGACCATTTACAGGTAAAAAAAAAAAAAAAATACCGTTACAATGTATGAGCGTGTGTGATACACGTGCAGTACACTTCTGTTTTCGCAACTGGTTGTAGTGCACCCTAACTTCTTCGACACTACCATCTACGTATACTTTACCCAAAACTTAACTCAACCCACTGGAACCAACATCTTACACTTGATATGGGCCTTCAAACTTATCATGAACCTTATTCACATGTATTCTTCCCTTCCTCTCTCATTTTCTTTCCTCTAAACATCTTTATCATTCTCAGACACTCTCAACCTTGTACACTGATACCTCTACATAATTCGTTCCGTGAAGTGCTTCGTATGTTAAAACGATCATATGTTGGAGCGAATATTCCCTTAAGAATGCACTGCAATTTGTTTAATTTGTTCCTCAGCCTAAAACCCATGAT
This sequence comes from Palaemon carinicauda, assembly GCF_036898095.1. Taxonomy (NCBI): domain Eukaryota; kingdom Metazoa; phylum Arthropoda; class Malacostraca; order Decapoda; family Palaemonidae; genus Palaemon; species Palaemon carinicauda. The sequence continues at coordinate 77,179,810 of NC_090730.1, read as the reverse complement.
AACTCCTTAATAAATTGCTACACATAATTACACATAACATTAATGGAATTGAATAATAGAGAAATATCTAAAAAAGAATAATAATAAAGAAATAATAAATAAAAAGGGGGTTTTTATTGACACTTTACCTTAGAGACAGGCCAGCGCAGGTGTAGGAATTGCTATGCAGGAGGAGACGGAAAATCAGCAAGGAGGTAGAGACGGCGACTGCGATAACGTACCGTAACTTACTCTAACTTACACTACGTGAACTTTAACACCTTAGCTTTTTTTTCATTTTTATATGTTATATTCTTTTTTTAATTTTTTTTCATTTCTATTTTTGATTTGCATTACTTTCACTCGATTCGGTCTTACTTTTCTTTGCTCCACTTTCTTTCTCTTCATTATGATCACTAGACCGTTTCGTAGATTTCTTAAAGAAACTATCAAGAGAAAGTTGCTTGGTATGGCTTTTGAGAATTTTTCTAAAGTGTGTTAAACAAACATCATCGAACTGCGCAACTACATGGCAAACCTGAAGTTTCTGAGGGTGATTCTTATCGATGAAATCAACCACGTGTTGATGATATGCCAACATTTGTTTTATTTCAGCTGAACCTAAGATGTGACCTACCTCCTCGATGTCCTCCGACTCACTCAACTGCGCTTGGAACTCATCATACTGGATGGCTTGCAGCTCCTTGACTTCCTCGGTGGTGAGCTCTTCATGATGCTCATCGACGAAATCGGTGATGTCATCTTCATCAACCTCCAGACCCATGCACTTGCCAAGGGATACAATCTCTTCAACGTCTTCCTCGACGGCAAGCACAGGTTCAGGCTCGCGGCCAAAACCTTCGAAATCTCTGGGAGCAACAGCATGAGGCCAAAGCTTCTTCCAAGCTGAATTCAGTGTCCGACGAGTTACTCCCTCCCAAGCCTGATCTATGATCTTTAAGAAGTGCATGATATTAAAATGGCTCCTCCAAAATTCACGCAAAGTTAAGTTGGTGCTTTGCGTGACATTAAAGCACTGCTTAAATAAGTGTTTGGTGTAGAGCTTCTTGAAATTAGAGATGACTTGCTGGTCCATGGGCTGGAGGATAGGGGTGGTATTCGGTGGAAGATACAACACTCTGATGAATTTGTATTCATCGATGATATCCTCTTCGAGTCCTGGGGGGTGAGCGGGTGCATTATCCAAACAAAGCAAGCACTTCATAGGCAAATTCCTCTCCTGAAGGTACTTCTTGGCAGCAGGGCCGAAAACTAGGTTCACCCATTCCACAAAGATATGCCTAGTGACCCAAGCCTTAGAATTAGAACGCCATAGAACATGCAGCAGGTCTTTATTAATTTTATGTGCTTTAAATGCCCTAGGGTTTTCGGAATGGTAAACTAATAACAGCTTTATTTTGCAGTCCCCGCTGGCGTTGGCACAAAGCGCAAGAGTCAACCGATTCTTCATAGCTTATGTCTAGGCATTTTCTTCTCTTCGGCGGTAATGTATGTTCAACTAGGCATCTTTTTCCAAAACAGACTGGTTTCATCACAGTTGAAAACCTGTTGCTCTACGTAGCCTTCCTCCTCCAAGATCTTTTCGAACTTTTTAACAAAATCATAATTATCAGCCTTGGTGTCCGAACTTGAAGCCTCTCCATGCCGAACAACTGAATGAATTCCGGTCCGTATCCTAAATTTCTCGAATCAACCTCGAGACACCTTGAATTCCTCCGTTGTAGGATCGGTTGAACTCTCCCCCGCGTCACCCCCAGAGCCCGCTGCCTTCAAGTCACAATAGATAGCGCTGGCCTTCTCACAAATGATCATTTCAGTGATCGTATCGCCAACAATCTCCTTGTCCTTTATCCGGATCAACAAAAGGCGTTCCATCTCTTCCAGAGTAGGGCTACGACGTTTAGAAATAATGGTGATCCCCTTTGATGGTTTGACTGCTTTAATGGCTGCCATCTGTTTATGATCGTCGAGATCGTAGACATATTCCGGCCATATTGTTTAGCCAGATCACTAACACGTACACCTCATGTTTTTTTATTATTTCTTGTTTTAGTTCTAATGGAAGCATTGATTTCTTCCTTTTCTCACCACTACTACTTCCTGAACCGAAACTAAGCTTTTTAGGACCCATGATTATACGTAAAATAAAAAATGAAACGTGAGAAAAGGAAGATAAAAAACACTGTTAATAACGGAGCAAATAGAGAACAACCACACGATGCGCACGAGATGAGAGGACTGATCAAGGCGACACTCGATTGGCATCCCTCCGATGTGGTGCCGTCTACCGGCGTAAACAAGAAACTACGATCGACGCTTTGAGAAAATTCTATGCGTATGATCTACGTCGTATGTTGGAGCAAGACTTCGGGTGTCGAGACGCAAATTTTATCGAATTCTAATTCGGATGTTGGAAAATTCGTATTTAAAGACAATCGTATGTAGAGGTTCACTGTATACGCAACATATACTCATCATCCGCAGAATTTAAGGTAATGTTCCTACAGTCCTTTCAGCCAAACCATTCAACCTTGAAATATACGGAGTCGAATACACATGTTCAATGCCCCATTCTCTTAACGTCTGCTCAAACTCCCATCGAACAAACACAGGACCATTATCACTTAAAATTTTTGCACGCTTACACACACACATCGGTAACATCACTTGATTCACCATTCTTGCTACATTATCGCTCTTTATATTCTTGACGGGCACTGCAAATATAAACTTACTCACATGATCTACCATGATAATCCTTCCTATATGTCCCATTGCCGTCACAGGCAACGAAACAGAATCTGTCACAAACCTCTCAAAGAGTTCTTTCATACCTAACTTAGAAACAGGTGGACTTGCATGCACTCTGATACTTCCCTTTCTGACAATCCTCACAAATATTCGCTACACCCCTACAAATTTGACTGAACCCAGTCGTAAAAAATCTCTCTCGCATGCATTCCCGCAATTTATTCTTCCACATATCCCCATACCTGCCATGCACTAACATACACATGCTTACAGCTGCATGCATCGGAAATACAGGAACATATATATATATATATATATATATATATATATATATATATATATATATATATATATATATATATATATATATATATACATATATATATATATATATATATATATATATATATATATATATATATATACATATGTATGTATACATATATATATATATATATTATATATATATATATATATATATATATATATATATATATATAT
>NC_090730.1:77161558-77171558 GCF_036898095.1 Palaemon carinicauda | reverse complement strand
ATAGTAACGACATTTCATTTTTTGTATATATTATGCTTATATCCTCACTCTCCCCTCGCACTAAAAAGAACCTGAAATAACATGTATGTTTTTCTCGCCGTTATCTGTTAGCCGATGCGTGTTGGTTTGAACAGGAAATTTCCTGTTGCATTGAGTTTTGGTATATAAAGGAGAGTGTTCTGTAATAAAGTTACTCAGTTGCTTTCATCCTGTCTTGGAGTCACAACATTCTCTCGGCTCGTCACATTGGTGGCCCCGGAAGTCGACTCGCTCCTCCCGCCTTCCAACCCCCCTAGCCCCTCCGTCGTTGGTACCATAGCGGACTCTACGGAAGTTGGCGCTGCGGCTGCCCCATTGAAATTTTCGTCATTCGCCAGTGGAGAGGCGTTTGCTTGGTTTAAGCGCGCAGAAGTCTAGTTTCGCATCAAGAGCGTGATTTACTCAACCACCAAAGCAGATTATGTTCTCGCGGCGATACCCAAGGACACCTTTGCGGAAATATCCGACTGGCTTTGTGAAGAAGGAGACACCCCAATAGCGTATGACGCGCTCAAAACCTACCTTCTGCAGCAGTACTCGCCGTCGCCAGCCGCCCGTATAGCAAAGCTTTCTCAGCTCTCTCAACAACCGTTGGGGGACCAAAGGGCTTTGCCTGCCCTCAGGGAAATGACCAGTATCGCTCGGCTGCAACCTGCCGCAGACGCCTCTCCTCGAGAGGTGAACCTATTTCGTGCCCTTTGGATACGCCGTTTACCCGAACCTGTACGCGCTGCCATACCCGATGTCGATTTTTTACCCATAAAGGACTTGATGACCAAAGCCGACGCCCTTATGGACAGCCACTTCAAGAACTCCATCAACGCCTCAACTCCTGACGAAGAGGACGCCTATTCAACATCAACCGAAGCTGATGTGAATGCCGTAGGACATACACGCCTACCCCGTGATGTGCCGAAGCAGCGACGACGCCACCCACCACCCACCACTCGCTCGCGCCTCAACCAATGACTTCTACAGCCACTTACTACCTCCCATCCGCTGCAGTTTTGCTACTACCACTACAGATTTGGGGCAACCGCGAAGAAATGTGCCAATGATTGTCAGTGGCCAAAAAACGTGTAAGTAGGCCATCGCTCCTGGCGGTGGCCTCCCGTGTTTCTAATCTTTTCTTTTTACATGATGCAGGAACTGGCGGGCGATTTTTGGTAAACACGGGTGCTTGTCATTCTCTTTTGCCAAGGGAACTCTTCAGGACACGGCGTAGTCTGTCTACGTCTGCCAACGTCTGCTTGGTAGCTGTCAATATATCTGCGATACCCACTTACGGTTACGAAAACCTCACATTATCGTTTGGAAACGGTAAATTTAATTGGAAGTTTCTTGTTGCTGACGTCACATTGCCAATCCTCGGTGCAGATTTTCTGTCTCATATCCACCTTCTGGTCGATGTCGCCAACTGACGATTGGTCAACGCAGACTCGTACTTGTCGACACCTCTTTAACCCGCCCCCTCCAACCTCCCTCTCCACATCAGCGCACCCACGGATGCCTACACCCACCTCCTCATGTCGTACCCGGAAGTTTTCCGACCAGAACTTCGCCAAACTCCCACGGCTCCTGCCAAGCACGGTATTTATCACCATATCATGACGATGAGATCCCAGTCTTCGCAAAATTCAGACGTCTGGCACCGGAACAATTGGCAGCCGCCAAACAGACGTTCGCCAAAATGGAAGGAATGGGCGTTTGCCAAAAGGCCTCCAGCCCATGGTCGTCACCCTTACATATCGTTCTGAAGAACGACGACTCCCTCCATCCGTGCGGGGATTACAGTCGCCGATGTGACCACCTACCTGCACAAAGTGAAGGTTTTCTCTACGTTCGACCTCCTGAAGGGGTATTATCAGGTGCCTATGAACCCAGAAGACATCCCCAAGACTGCCATCACCACTCCGTTTGGTACATACACCTTTAATTACTTCTGTTTTGGCCTTCGTAATGCTGGGGCCACGTTTCAACGTCTCATGGATGGCATCTTAGGGGACCTCCCCTTCTGTGAATGTTATGTGGACAACATACTTGTGTTCTCCTCCTCAAAAGAGGAACACCTCCATTACCTGCGCATTGTGCTCGACCGCCTACAACAAAACGGCCTTGTAGTCCGGTACGACAAGTGTACCTTTGACGCCAACGAAGTGTCGTTCTTAGGGCACCGCATCACTCCTAAAGGAGTCCATCCCCTCCCTTAGAATGTAGCAGTCATTTAGGACTTCCCCGTGCCCTCGACCGTCAAAGCTCTGCAGAAATTCTTGGACATGATCAACAATTATCATCGTTTTCTGCCAGCCATTGGCGCCACTCTTGCTCCCCTCTACGCCTCCCTCAAGGGCAAGCCAAAGGACCTGAAGTGGGGTACCCTTCAAGAGGCGGCCTTCTGCAATGCAAAGAAGGCCCTATCAACCGCTGCGGCTCTCACTTTTCCTATCCCACACGCCCCTCTCCTTCTCTCCACCAATGCCAGCGACGTCGCTATTGGTACAGTACTCGAGCAGGTGGTCAACGGCTCACCCCGCCCATTGGCCTTCTTCAGCAGAAAACTATCCAAGGCAGAATCGGGTTATTCTACCTACGATTGCGAATTGCTGGCGGTGCACTTGGCTGTCCATCACTTTCGCCATTTCTTAGAAGGTACGCCCTTCGTCATTCGCACAGACCACATGCCACTGGTGCACGCATTCACTCGACAGTCTGACGCCTGGTCCGCCCGTCAATGCCAACATCTCTCCGCTGTGGTTAAATAAAATTGGACCCTTCAATACATCCCTGGGGAAATTAATCCCGTTGTCGAAGCCCTGTCAAGAAACACGTTGGCTGTCGTTCAACTGTGATTGGATTACAACGCCTTGGCTGAAGTCGAACGACAGGATCCAGAGTATCAAGCATGTAGGACATCCTGCACGTCCCTCCGTTGAGAAGACTTCCCCTTCGAAGACTCCCACACCACCTTCTCTGTGATGTCAGTACTGGTACATCGCAACCTTGGATTCCTGCTCCTATGCGCCGGCAGGTGTTTGATTTCATTCACGGCCTCCACATCCCTAGTGCCGTTTTACTGCACATCTGCCAAAGACGAATTCCATTTGTCATGGCATTTCTAAGGATGTTAAGGATTGGGTCCGTGCCTGTACTTCTTGCCAAACTTCCAAAGTACATCGACACACGGATTCAGGAGTAGGCACCTTTCCTCAACCTCAGCATTGTATCGCACACATTCAAGTCGACGTTGTAGGCCCCCTACCAGCATCACAAGGACCTCATTTCCGGTTTACCGTCATTGACCGCTCCCCTCGTTGGCCTGAAGCCATTCCCATGGAAACTACAACGTCCGCCTTATGTACACCTGCCTTACTTTCAGGATGGATGTCAAGATTTGGTATCCCTGAGCATATTACTTCTGATAGGGGTACCACTTTTACCTCTCAATTGTGGATATCTTTAGCGAATCTCCTGGGCATCACCCTACATCACACAACGGCCCGCAACCCCGCTGCAAATGGAAAGGTTGAACGTTTTCATCGCAACCTCAAAGCAGCTTTGATGTCCCGCTGCAAGGATTCCAACTGGTTTACTCAGCTTCCCTGGGTCCTCCTGGGACTAAGGACCACTCCTAAAGACGCCCTCGATGTCTCGGCAGCTGAAATGGTGTATGGTGACCCGTTGGTCGTCCCTGCCAATTTTTTTCCTCCTGCAAGGTCCGACGGCGATCTCCAACGCATACTTCACGTCGTGGGAAAATTTACTCGATACCCCCAGACTTACAAGCCCCAGTGAAGCATCACATATAGACAGACTTGCACTCTGCAATGCACGTCTTCCTGTGCAACGACACCAGCAAGCCACCGCTATCGCCCCCTTACACGGGCCCTTTTCTTGTGATCCGATGCAGTCCGAAAGCATTCCTACTAAACATTCGTGGCAAAGAAGACTGGGTCTCCATCGACTGTCTAAATCCTGCTTGTTTCCTGCCAGATGACCGGCCTACAGTTCGCCTCCCTAGATCAGGGCACCTTATTCAACATGTACAGTATGTTAATTTTAGGGAGGGAGCCATGTACCAACCGTATGTCACACGATCGTACATAGTAACGACATTTCATTTTGTGTATATATTATGCTTGTATATTTGCTCTCACCTCGCACTAAAAAGAATCCGAAATAACATGTATATTTTTCTCACTGTTATCTGTTAACCAATGCGTGTTGGTTTGTATATAAAGGAGAGTGTTCTGTAATAAAGTTACTCAGTTGCTTTCATCCCGTCTTAGAGTCACAACCTTCTCTTGGCTTGTCACAAAAGGAAGGTATTCCCCAATTAGGGTAATAATATTGGTTTGGAGATAGACATTTAACAAAACAATTCTGAACGCAATTTAATGTTGAGCAATAAAGCATATTATATAAAAAAAAAAAAAATAATAATAATAATAATAATAATAATAACTATTATTATTATTATTATCATTAGCTAAGTTACAACCCAGTTGGAAAAGAAGGATGCTCTAAGCCCAAGGGCTACAACAAAGAAAAATAGCCCAGTGAGGAACGGAAGCAATTAATATACTATATGAGAATTAATGATAATTAAGATGAGGTATCTTAAGAGCAGTAACAGCATTAAAACAGAGCTTTCAAATATAAACTATAAAAAGCGATTATATCAGCCTGTTCAACATAAAAATATTTGCTGAAAGTTTGAGCTTAGAAGTTCTACCGATTCAACTACCCGATCAGGAAAATCATTCAGCAACTTGGCCACAGCTGGAATAAAACGTTCTAGAATACTGTGTAGTATTAATCCTTATGTTGAAGAAGGCATGACAATTAGAATTAACTGCACGCCTACTATTACGAACAGGATGGTACTGTCCGGGAAGATCTGAACGTAAAGGATAGTCAAAATTATGAATTAATTGAACGACAGTGCAAGAGATTAATATTTAGATCTAGAATTAAGAATTAGATAAATCATAAGTTCCAGTCCAGCAAATTAAGGTGAGAACCAGCATCTAAATACCAGACATGAAAACAATACTCGAAAGAAGGTAAAATGAAAGTATTAAAACAATTCTTCAGAATAAATTGGTAACCAAAAATCTTTAAAAAGTTTCTCTATATGGGTCTTTTTTTGTGCAAATGAAGAAGAAACAGATCTAACGTGTTCCTCAAAAGTAAATTTGTTGTCGAGAATCACACCTAAAATTCTAAACGAGTTATACAGACCTAAAATACTTTATCAATGTTGAGATTCGGATGTTTACAAGCCACTGTTCTCGACATACTTACAATCATATTTTAAGTTTTTTAGGATTCAGTTTCATGTCCCATAACTTGCACCATACACTAATTTTAGCTAGATCTCTATTAAGAGACTCAGCAGCCCCAGATCTCCATTCAGGAGATGGAACTGATGCGAAGAGAGTAGCATCATCTGCACATGCAACAAGCTTTTTATGTACGCTAAACCATATGTCAGGTGTATATAGTTTGAAAAGTAATAAGGCAACAAAACTATGATGCTGTCAACAACAACTCTTTGCGGTCTATTATCTAAAAATTCAACAATGATACTAAGAAAACACTCTCCCCTCTCAACTGTTTGAGTTTGAAAACAAGGGACTCATGATTAACACAGTCAAAGACAGCACTAAAATCAAGGCCAAGCATACGAGCTTTCTGCCCACAATCAAGGGATATCTGTGCATAATTAGATATTGTAAGAAGGGCATCACATGCTCCAAGATCTTTACGAAAGCAAATTTGCAAATTAGGGGACAGATGATTACCTTCAGCAAACCTATCTATACGTTTTGCCAAAAGAGGCTCAAAAACTTTAAATAATATGAGAGTTATGGAAATTGAGCAGTAATCAAATGGATATGAGGTACTACAAACACATTTACATAATGAAGTAACAATACCAATTCTCCAGCAAATGCTTAAAGAACTTCTTTTTGCTAAATTGTGGAGAATAACAGATAACTTTGGAGCTAAGAAATCTGCAGTCTTTATAAAAAAGGAAAAATACCATTTGGGCCTACACCTCCATAAGCATCATGGTCCATCAAGAGAGCTTTAGTATCACGAGATCGAAGATGTTAAACTAGTTAGTTTAGCCTCAGGAAAACAGGAATGAGGAAGATGAAGTTTTTTATTACTGTGAAACACATCAGCCAAAAGGGTTGTCTTTTCCTTTGGACAGTGAGTGACTGAGCCATCTGGTTTAAGTAAAGGAGGAACTGTTCCATCTATACCAAAGAGTGCATATTTAAGGGTAGCCCACCATTTACGTCCCTGGGCTGTACAGTTGGCTCCATTAATTCCGGTACAATTCAGGAATGTAAGGAGACGTAGCCTGACAGCTGCTGTACCTTGTAGCTGGTAACACTGTATTTTGCAAAAGAGATACTGTTGAACAAAGTCCTCGACCTAGTAGAAACCTGATCAAAAGCCTTTTTAATTGAATTTACCATGTTATGTATAGCAAAATATTGGTATTTGCTTAACAGTTCTTCGTAAAATCAAAGAAAATGCTTTTTATTGTGTGTTTACAACCTGAGTTACTTTGCGTTTTACAGAAGCGTTTTCAACAGTTTATCTTTTGCTAAATACAACATTACCTACTACAATGTATAGCTGTAAGACATTCCCTTAGCTTCCCGTGAAGTATACCGGAAAAAATGTAGCCAACTGTACAAGAAATGTTTTCTTTTATGGTTAGATTGTATTCCTTTTCAGTTGAAGCATAAAATCTGTGAACGAAAGATATAAGCTGAGTATAGTTATTCCAAGTCAAATCTGATCTGTTACACTTCCAATGATGATAGGCCTCCTGCTTGTCCAAATAAGCACGTCTAAAATTATCAATCAACCATTCATTGTCTTTCACACGAGAAGCTATATGCCTATCAATCAAGTTGATTAGAATCTCAAATAAAAGAACAGAGTAAATAAAATGCTGCACAGTAACAAGAATGCCGTTGCCGCGTTCACTCTTAGTGATGAATAGGCCGAATGTTAATAGCTGAAGCTAGAAGAATGGCTAAAAGATTGATTGATTTCCTAAATTTTGGAGTCACTTATGTTTTAAACTATCATGCAATTCTGAGCAATAAACGGGTAGTATAAGGAAATTCAGTTGTTGTTAACTCATTAATGGGTATAAAACAATTTTGTTAATAATATTGTATTGGATATAAACATCTAACAACATAAATATCAACACGAGGAAATGTTGAACGGTATAAGGTAGTAAAATGCAGAGTAAATATAGTTTCCAACTAGCAATAATCGCCAGTGGCAGTGATCCTAGAAAGACACTTTCCCTTGTGTCAACAATCCACACACGACAGACAGTGTATGTGCAAATAAAGATATGATCATTACTTGCCCTTTCCTAATAAGAAAAATCAAGCATTCCTGATATAAAGTTTTCGGGATTGAATATCGTAATACCTAATTAAGTAAGGCAAATTTACTCACACTGCGCACATACTAGGTTTTTCTTTCATCAATGGGACAAACCATCCCCTGCGAGGCGCATAAAAAAAAAAAAATCAATGGAAATCTTCAGTAATATTGTAGTGACTATTTGGGTATAGAAATCACTAAAGCATAACCATTTCTATCCCAGTCAGCCGTGAAAGAAAACATACATGGTTATTTTTTTTCACAGTTTTAACATTGCATGCTATTTCTGAGGAATACCCAGGGAGCCCATAAATCTTTCCTTATGGTACAGCATATTTCGAGATCACCTGCATTACGAAGTCGTAAAGATGAAAACGCATACATCTGCAAAATCATGCATACATATTAAGCGGCCTGCTATTCCGACGAGTCGCACACGCGAGAGAGCATTATGCTAATACAGCAAGATAAAGCCCTAATGGAACGTCGGAATTAGGCTCCGTAATGCTATTATAGGTCTTTCGTAGAACTCCAAAGACCCATAATATTGCAAGGAATATGCATTGATGAAGTCATCCTTATTATATATAGCTGTGACCCCTTCCCTATTTTCAAGATTTAGATCCAAAATTTCCCTGATCTAATATTTTACAGTTCTTTGGCTACTGCTTTTCTCTTACGAATTTCTATGCCTTAAATGATATGCATTTATTTATTTTTTTTTTTCATTTTCACTTTTTTACGTTTTAGCCTACATATGCCTTTGCTGTACCCTTCCAGAACACATGATGAAACCTCAAGATTTATTAAAAATCTCAGTAATGTGATAACTTGCCATATTTTTCGTCATCTGCCCTTTAAGAACCAAATATTACACAAGTTTTCCTCTCAAGTCCCTTTATCTTAGCTATTACCAATGAACACCATGAGAAATATGATAATATTCCAAATGGCTAATAGTCTTCGTATAGGAGTTAAATAAGATCTCGAAATTTTATCTTCAATTATCTAATACATAGGTGTATTAGAGAGAGAGAGAGAGAGAGAGAGAGAGAGAGAGAGAGAGAGAGAGAGAGAGAGAGAGAGAGAGAGAGAGAGAGAGAGAGAGAGAGAGTGTGTTTTTGCGCTCGAACAACAAATCATCTTGAATCTAAGCTGAACTTCACGACACAGTATCCCAAAAAGCTTAAACTACGTTTTTCAAGACATTGAACAGGATCCATACAGTTGATGAAAATAGCAGTTTATACATCATCTGATAACCATAAGTAAACCACCACGACAATTCAAGTACGACAATACGTAATGCAGAAATCTCTTATTCATCGAATTGGTCTAGACATTTTCCATTGTGGTCCATGAAACGTTTTGTTTCAGGGAGGCAAGTTATACTGAACCAACATAATGGAAATATTCTGGAAAGGTAGTAGATTAAATGAATGAAGCCAGATGATACACATGATGGAAAAGAGCCCTACATGAAAAAAGAAAAAAAAAAGAAAAGAAAAAAAAGTGTCTTGGTCAAAGTTCTGAAACACGTCATTACACCTATGGTTTCGAGAAAGCAAACGATATGAACAACCAGAGATCTCCATTATGTAAACAACTTCAGTAGTTGAGGCACTTTGTTTGGAATTGCCGAGCTCTGCCGTACTTCCTATCATCTAGATTTAGTCAGCGACTTATTTCGAGTCTTTTGAGCGTTCTTGGAATTTCTTTTTATTTTTTGAGCCATGGGATTTCTGTTGGAAACTGATGACTTGTAGGACCAAGCTCCTTATAATCTCCCAACGAAAGTAGGCGTCCTGTTCGTCTGACTTATTAGTTATCTATAAATATTCTAGAAATGGACTTATTACAGAAATGTACATATATTGCATTAATGTTTCAAGATTGCTTAAAATGTTCTCCTAGATACAAAACTAAGTCATATTGGTAATTGGTTAATAAAAAGATATTCAACTGTGAGGTAGAAATCTGTTACAACGTTATGAGATTTTGCATTGATTTTCATCATCATGTTTTCGAGATTTAGATCATTATAATTAAATCACTAAGCAGGTAACACCACAAGTACAATGGACTTATACTTAAGTTCTAACTTCCTTAGGATTGATTGGTATTTTCTTTGTATTTCTTAAAAAGAGTACTAAGTACAATAACAACAACATCAACAAATAATAATTATATTTTGGTTATCATTATTGTCATTATTATTCTTATCATTCATATTAATTAATCGAAGAGTGATCAATGTAGTCATTCCATCCTTATTTTCTTTTAATTCATAAATAATCTAGTTGTCAATAAGATTATACCAGGCATAAGAAAATTGGCTAGAGATTCTTATTTCCTCATAAGAATATACTGGCCATGTTGAACAGAGGTACTGGTAGCCGTCAGCCCTAAATCCCCCACAGGCAATAGACTAGCGTAAGACATGCCTGGAATTTCAAGTACATCAGAACATGCATATCTCATAAAGACTTGCATGTTTGAGCCACACCGCTTTGCGACAATCGCCCGGAAATCA
>NC_090730.1:77155312-77161058 GCF_036898095.1 Palaemon carinicauda | reverse complement strand
TAAATGGAGTATTATCAAGTGAGTTTCCAGTAAACAGCGGAGTACTCCAAGGGAATGTGTTGTTTCCTATGATATCCTCTTCATGGACTTTGTAATGTGTAGAGCAGTCAGAGAGGGTGGAGAAGGATTGGACTGGATTGGTGGTAGGAATTTAGCAGACCTAAATTATGCTGATGATGCTCTCCTTCTTACCAGAACACCAAATGATTTGCAATGTTTACTTACCAGAATGCATGGAATATCACACGAGGTGGGGCTGAAGATAAATAGAAGAAAGACAAAGATTATGAGAAAGGAGTATGCAATGGAAAGAGGAAGTATTAATGAGGTGGAATCATTTAAGTATTTAGGAACAATGATCCTAAATAGAGGGTCTTTAGAATTAAAGTTTAGTGTAAGATTGAAGAAACTAAATCAGCCATGGCTAGGTTGAGTAAAATTTCGAAATCATTTCGCCTAAAATATCAAATAAAAATCTGACTATATTTCAGTTCAGTCAGATTGGTGTTACTCTATGGACAATGAAACAATCTCCAATAGATTTAGTAGATTTGAGAATAAAGCCCGCAGAAGGATGCTGGTAGTTAAATGGCAGGTCAAGATTAGAAATGAAACTATAAGAGAGATTACTCGAGTACCATATGTGGATGAGATCATGATGTGGGGTAGATGGAGATGGTTTGGGTATACTCTTCGCACTCCTCAAGAGAGATTAGTTCACCAAACGTTTAACTGGGATCCACAACGCAAAAGAAGAATTAGAAGACCCAGGCCTATATGGCTTAGGACTATAAAGCGTGAAGTAAGATATGATGAATGGAGAAGTATTGAATTAAAAGCTCAAGACAGGGACGACTGGCGAAATCTAACCAAGACCCTTTGCGTCAATAGGCACAGGAAGAGATGATGATGATGATGATGATGATACATATATACATATATACATATATACGATATATATATACATATATATACATATACAAATACATATATATACATATACATATACATATATATACATATACATATACATATATATATATATATATATATATATATATATATACATATACATACATATATATATATATAAATATATGTATATATATATATATATATATATATATATATATATATATATATATATATATATATATATATATATATATATATGTATATATACATACATGTATATATATATATATATATATATATATATATATATATATACTATTATATATATATATATATATATATATATATATATACACATATATATAAATATATATATATATATATATATATATATATATATATATATATATATATATATATATATATACACATATATATAAATATATATATATATATATATATATATATATATATATATATATATATATATATATATATATAGTTAAATATAATAGTACAGTATATATTCTTGACACATTCTCCGTCTGTTTCCTGTCGATCCTTCTCTTTTCCTGCCAATATTTCAATCGGTCCTCTTAGGTTTCGTCCAAACACCATTTCATTCGGGCTACCTCCCCATGTATGCTTGATAAGCATTTCATACTTTATATAACATTAACATAGTCCGATGTCCCATTCATTTCCTGTTTGGTTGCAGTACTTTGGTAACATACTCTTCAGGGTTTGAGGAATCTTTTCCAATGCACCTTGGGTCTTTGGGGTGATAAGTGGTAGATAGTTGTTGTTTTACATCCAATAGCTTCACCACGTCCTGACAATTTTGACGTAAAATATGTATCTCGGTGCCACTGAAGGATTTCCTTAATAGCAAACTTAGTAAAAATGTCCAATAACTTCTCGACGATTACTTTGGCAATGGTGTTCTTGACAAGTATGGCTTCTGGGTATCTCGTCACTTGACATTCGTCCTTGGTAACAGTCCCACAATGATGATCTTTACCTATCATGCTGAAGGTTTCTTCTCGCACTTCAATATGTCGTAAAGGAGATTTCTCGATGTACTCGTTACGCATTCCGGCAATCTGACAAACGTGATATGCATAGCAAAACTGTTTCACATCCTTATACATGCCATGCCAGCTTAAAGTGTTTCATAATCTTCTCTATCGTCTTCCTTATTCCCATGTGTCCCGTGTTGTGCGCTACAGCAATCACCTGTCTTCTCAATGGTGCATGAATTAATATCTGATGGTATATACCCCATTCGGCATTCCCAGGGTTATTGGTGGGTCTAAGCTTTCTCATAAGAAATCCATCCTATGGTAATATCAGGTGGGAGACGTCTGCACCTCCAACTCATCCACAACACAGTGCAATAACTCTTTTAATGTAGCATCCTCCTCACTCACTTGCCCTACTTCTTACGCTGAGTATTTGATTTCCTCTAGGTTCATTGCTTTTTTGTCTTCCTGTTCACTTGCCTGTCGTTCCTCTTCTCTCAGGCTCTCTAAGGATTTCTCCTCTTACGTACCATGATGAGAATCTTATTCTTTTGAAAATAAATCCTTCATGTTCATCACTCCTTTGGTTTCTCTGTCTTCTTCTGCAGCTACTTTCTTTGGCATACTCCTAGTCGTTACATAACTAGGAAAGAGATACGGGTAGTCCTTCTTGAGTTTAGTCGTAGAACTATACTTCCATGGTTTCTACGTAACAATGGGACAAAACACAAACAGCGCTCCACCAATCTCATTACCCCGCAGGATTTCTATTCCTTTGACAGACAATGAATCCTTTACCGTAAAATCAAAATGACCTGTCACCAACTCCAATCACAGTTTCAAACGGCAAATAGGGGTAGCCTCCTTAACTAATAATCCCTTCAAAATAACCGAATCTCCTGTGAGAGACTGTTCCACCAATAGGTGTACACCTTGTGTAACTACACTATGGTTACAACTTGGGTCGCGCCATATTGTGATCAGGATCTGCTCGCTCTCATCTAAAGCGGCTAATATACCATCATAAATATATGGTTTAAAGGGCATCCACGTTGTTTGAGGTTGTCCTGTTCGTCGTGCAAACGTTAGCTGGTTTATTTTCCACGTCGTACTTTCCCATTTGTGTCTTCATCTTCACCTTCTGGGAAGTTCAATCATCCTTAACCACTTGGGCGACTGATTTCGGTTGGTTCAACCAACATTCCTTTGTCATAGGATAGAAAGTAAAGTTAGATAAACTCAAGAAAACAAATAATTGATATGTGACCTTGAAGCTCTGATTTGCTCAATCTACATTAGCCAAAAGTTGTGGAGGATGGCACCCATGTTTTGCTGATCTGTCATATTGCTGAATCATACCTCTTTCCAACAGGGCTGGAGATGGAGAGGAGGCAGCGGTGGAAACGGAAACATAAACCGTTGAGAATTGTGAAAGCCACCCCTTCCTTAACCCAAGTGGACACCCATGATACCCCATCCAGGTTTGGGCCAAACATAAGGAGGAATGTCAATTAGTTATAGATCCCTGGTACCGTCCCGCTGCCTGAGGCCGATCCTGGCCTTATCTACAATCATTAGAGTATTTGTATAATGTAGATCATTCAGTAACTTTCTAAAACCATGCTGTTTCTCTCTACGTTGCCAAAGCCTAGAACTTTGTAACTTTGAAGTCTTAATGAGCACTTGAAAATTTCGCATATATATATATATATATATATATATATATATATATATATATATATATATATATATATATATATATATATATATATATATATACATATACATATATATATATATGTATATATATATATATATATATATATATATATATATATATATATATATATATATACATACATATATATACATATATATACATACATATATATATACATACATATACATACATATATATATATATATATATATATATATATATATATATATATATATATATATATATATATATGCATTGTCACATATTGAACAAATGAAGTAAAAAAAAAAAGTAAATGCGCAGGAAGTGGGGAAGAGGTTGCCGAGCTATGACCTCGTCTCCCTGATACATAGGTAGTGTGGAAAACAGTTTCAGCCGCTTTCCTCACTGTTTGGTATGTCCTGACCCAAGCATACGTGTACTGAATATGTTTCCATATCAACCTATACACCGGGGAGCGGGGGACGTAGAGTGAGAACCAGTCTGGTGCGGTTGCATCACCTGTCTCTGCTATCCTTAGGAGGGACAAGCCCTCAGACCCCCCCCCCCCCCGCAATGAATAAGAAATAAGAATAGCTGGGAAGCTTAGAGTAAGGCAGTTGAAGGCCAGTTACATTCTAGTCCGAGGAGTGAGCGGGCAACCCTCAATATAGGACCACCTGACATGGTAAGCCTATCTCAACCATGGCGGGCATCGATACCCCATGACACTTCCAATAACTAATCTTTTTAGTTGTCATAATCATAATCCTAAAACTGGCTCCCCGAGTGTCTGCTCTCACCGTGTTTGTCTATTATTTACAAGTTGATTACCATTGTACTGAACTGATCAAATCATTTGGAAGTCAGAGAGAAACTTGTATTTCTTCTGTTATGTATTCCCAAGATATAAAGTTCTATTTCACTCGCTTTGAAGAAGATTTATCCTCATTTTCTTGTGAAAATTAATTTAAACAATAAATCTTCTTACGATGTAACAAACGTCTAATTCAACGCCTCTCGTCATGTTTTATTATTTAATTACCCATGCCATGTGCATATATATATATATATATATATATATATATATATATATATATATATATATATATATATATATATATATATATATATATATATATATGTATATATATATATATATACATATATATATATATATATATATATATATATATATATATATATATATATATATATATATATATTCATATATTTATATATATATATATATATATATATATATATATATATATATATATATATATATATATATATATATATATATATATATATATATATATACATATATATATATATAAATATATGAATATATAAATATATAGATATATAAATATATATATATATATGTATACATATATGAATATATATTATATATATATATATATATATATATATACATAGATAGATAGATAGATAGATATACTGTGCTAGGCAGTATATCTTAGCAATCCACGTTTGCCGATGGTTATACTAGTATAAGTGGATAAGCAACTTGGTGGAATAATAAGAGTTTTAGGTGAGGAGGAAATGCCCCCCATAAATATCGATGAAATCACTGGCTGTAGGGGGACGGATCGGGTTCAAGGCGATAGACAAACTGTCTTTTATGCTTTTACTATTGACGCATGGAAGTTGATCTTACTAGAATTAGTATAGACCGGCAGGGGTCACTTGCCTTAGTTAGTTAGGCACTGCACATCACAAGAAACTGGCTATCCTTTGATGTATATAGCCAATGAATCCTTTATGGATTTAGTCAGTCACAGAAAGAGAAGATGACAGAATGGACCCCTGTCTTGGGCGTAACAGAGTGCTAAGAATCTTAAGGTTTAGAAATATAAAAGAAAAATAAAGAATTGATAATTGTAATATCAGAATTATGAATCAGATTGGGAAGTTATAGGAAGTGGAGAGTGAATTTATGAAATATAATTTGGATATCTTGGCCCTAAGTGATACAAGTTGTAAAGGGATTGTTAAGGAAACTTTGGACCAAAGCAATTTATACATTATATCTACTCAGGAAGATAAGATGGAGTTGGAAGAGAAGGGGTAGGGAATGATGATA
>NC_090730.1:77125312-77132812 GCF_036898095.1 Palaemon carinicauda | reverse complement strand
TCCGTGCTGTAGCCCATACATTACTTCCAACCTACAAGGTGCTTCATGGGCAGCCTATTGTGAGACCACCATACCAAGAGAGCGATTCTCTCTGGCTTAGATAAAGATCAATGATCATTTTATTCAATCCCCAATATTGAACCTTAGAAGACGGTGTTAAAATTACACCTTATATCCAAAGGATATTATCTTTTCCCTTAATTCGACTAGAATTTAGTGTTCAATATTGAAGGAGGTCATAGCAATGGGCTGGACAGGAAACACATATGGGTGTCTTTCCTCTTTCCCTCCTAGCTTACCTATCCTAAGCTAAGCTATATATACAACGTTGTATGATGAAATTCTGAGATAGTTCACAAAATACTTATCTGCTTTTCTTTCTTTACAGGAGGAGCATCCTGAGTGCAGGAACCATTTCTGCAAGGTCCGCAGTAAGAGCTTCTGCGGCCATGATATGTGCAGGACCCACGCGCGCTGCGCAGCTACCAAGTGATCTCTGAAGTATTGGGACCCCCAGGTATGTGACGTTTGTTCAAAACTGGTTACTGAGGCTTTTGATGATCAAAAGTCTACTGAGTCAAGGGATGCAGCAAGAGAGACGCTGCAAAAATGGGTCAGGGGCTTCCAGAAGAACACCACAGACCCATACCTTCCTAATGAAAGGATGAGGCCTTGTTTATTCCCCAGGGCATCTTTGGATGCAGTTATCCCCCAAGCTCAGCCTGAGATTCCCCTCGTACAGATTCCGATAGAATATAATGTTTCTGATGCCTTGAAGGACATCCAACTGGAGGACAACATGTCGGTAGTTTCTGAAGAGACGGAACGGAGTCTTCTGGTTGAAAGCAGGATCAGGAGACTGTTTTACCTCCTGAAGGCGACGAAGAAAAATCCGAAATTATTTCGGTTTCATCGGCTACGGTAGCTGAACCTGTCCCGTCGACTTCTTCTGCCCCCCAGTTAGACACGATTAGCCATACGCTAACTTCTCTCTTGTCCATGTTCCAGGATATGAAGAAGCAATCATCCGAGAAGGAGGCTTCACTGCGGATGGAGATGTACCAACTCGTGTCTACACGTTTAGCCCCCAAGAAGCTAAACGTCAAGGATCTACCAGCCTTTTCTGACATTAATCCTTGGAGGTATGCTGAGCACATGCCCATGTCAGGGGGGAAGATCTTCCTATCCCACAAACTGGGCACTGTCCCAGTTGATGACGTCGAGTTTTGGCCCAGGAAGGGGGCCTACCCGGATTGTTATGTCCGCCTGAGGACGGAACCCCCTTCCAAAAAAGAAACAGAGCCGAAAGAGCTCATCATACTAGACCTTCCCAAGGCCCAGGCCTTGTTTACGAAAACCTGGAAGGAGAGGGTATTCACTAGCTCCAAGGTGCCGGCTCTCAGCAAGAAGCACCCGTCCTTCATTGCTGCTTCTTCCAATGCCTTCCCCTTTATGGAAAAAGGGTTCAAGGCAGCCTTAAAGGCAGTCCAGGCAGGGAAACCTTGCCCTACACTCGAATAGTGTAAGCCATTCTCCCTTGCCCTACCATCAGATGATGCAGACTGGAAGAATGTCTATAACACCCTCTCAGTCGGGAAGCTGGAGGCCGACATTGCCGGACGTCAGTTCGGAGAAGACCTCCCAAAGTTGTCAGACTTCCGCCTGCGCAGGGAACAGGAAACACAGGAGAGACTCGCCGCCTCTATGTCCTTACAAACCGGATTAGAGACGATGGCAAGCATCCCCGACACCCCAGATACGTACATGGTCTTTGCCAAAGTGCATTTGGCAACGATCACCAAAGACCTATATAACTTCATCAAAGCCAGACGGGCTTGCAGGTAGTTCGTGTTCGCCTCGGCTGCGGTGAGGCACGAACCGACGAAGCTGATAGCCTCCAACATCGGGGGAAAAGACCTCTTCCCGAGTAAAGTGGTCAAAGAGGTCGTTGATCGAGCCGCAACGGCTAGATGATGCCGGCCCCCCTTACTGTATTGGCAGACCCTAGGCTGGGGAATGTATTCCCCGTCCGCCTAGGATAGCCCCGGTACTGAAACAGAGCTTCCTTTAGGTGTGGTAGGGCCGGCATGCCACCGGCTCCTCTCACACATTATTCAGGACCCAGTTCCCCTTCCCATTCTGTCCTTTAGTGATGGCCTAGCCATAACATCACTGTGGCCGTTGTCCTACAATCTCGCCGATTGCCGGCTGCCTATAGGGCCGACTTGGGTTCCTGCAGGTATGGCCTAGTCATAAAGCTTCCCTATTGGATATGAGCTCTGGGATAGCTGTAGCGGCAGGTCTAGCTGCCAGCAGGAGACCCATTTGTCTTAGAGTGTTCTTCAGTCCTTCCTTGGGTTGCCATCCACATCCTACGCCGACAGATACCGGCATGGAGGTGGATGGGTGGAAGCTTCATTATTTTATATGCTTCTCATCCATTAGACACCCTCATTCCGGAGGAAGGAAGTGATTCAGTGGCTAGTGCTGCCACTCGTACTTCACTCTTCACTTCTTGCTTTCTCTCTCTCTCTCTCTCTCTCTCTATTGGCTAGTGCCACCAGCTCCTAACCTAACTGACGGCTGCCGGCCACTAATCTTGCCAGCAAGATGCAGCTAGACTTGTGGTCTGACAGCCATTAATTCACTGTCACATGTGACTCTGCGGGTGAGAGCCAGCTGTGTCTGGTATTCCGGCCACTACCCCCGTCACATTGTATGCTGGCGGGGATAGTGTGCCGACAGCCGGTGACCCGCCGGCGTCCGGCAAGCCACCGGCCATAAAAATTATCAATATTGTGTCAGTTGAATTGAGCCTTAGGTACTAGCCTTGAAGGCTGTATGCTGGCAGCAACTATAGTGTATGTATATACAGTAGCCAGTAAATCTGTAGTATAGAATATACTGCAGACAGAAAACTATGGTATGAAACTATATAATAGTTAAAATTTCCAACATACTCTGTGTATCCAAGCGCAGTCTATTGTAGAGACCTTGTAAGATTGGGAAAGGAATTCCCTTTCTTTATACTGATAGATGATCAGTTATTTGACCCTCGTTATTAACTCTTTTGAAAGTGGGGGTTTTTTACACTATTCTATCCTTATAGGCTAGATTCTTCCATCGGGCCTCTTACAGAGGATAACCCTAGAATTAATATTGAGGGAGGTCACAGCAATTGGCTGGGCGGGGAAACACACGTATGTGTCTTTCCTATTTCATTTCTAGCTTATATGTCCTAAGCTATATGCAATAAAATAAAATGGAAAATATTATCATAATATTTATTAGTTTTTCTAGTGAGATAGACTACGTTATACTAATTTCATTTTCCTCTCTTTACAGGAGGAACCTGTGAAGTGCGATAGCATCTTCTGCAACGTCCGTAGCAGGAGTTTCTATGGCCATCTGGGGTGTAGGACACACTCCCGCTGCTCCATCACCAAGGGACCTCTCAAATACTGGGACCCACAGGTATGTACGGTATGTAAAGACCTGGTGTATGAGGTTTTTGAAAATCCCAAGTCAACGGAGTCAAGGGATGCAGCTCGGGATAAGCTGCGCAAATGGGTTCGTGGCTTCCAAAAGAATGCCACGGGGCCTTACCTCCCTAGTCAGCGTATGAGAGTCCTTCTATTCCCCAAAGCATCTACGGATGCTGTTATTCCTCAGCCTTACCCTGAGATCCCTTGCATCCAGATAGCTGTCGACACGGATGTCTTGGATGCGATGAAGGACATCCATATAGGTGATAAGAGGATGTCAGAGGTGTCAGAGGACTCAGAAAATGACCTTCTGGCGGAAGGTGAAGATGGAGAGTCAACGTTGGCTCTAGAGATGGAAGAGGATGAAGTTGAAAAAGTCTCCGTTTCGTCGGTTCTTGCCTCAAAACCCGTGCACTTTACGTCCTCCGCTCCTCAACCTGGGAAGTCAGATGACACTCTGTCTGCCATCAAAGCTATGATGGAAATGTTCAAGAAGAGCGAACAAAGGGAAGCTGCATTCAGGAGGGAGATTCTTCAGATAACAGCATCCCATGGGTCTCAACGGAGACTCAACGTAAAGGATCTTCCCTCGTGATCCGAGGTAAACCCATGGAGGCATGCCGAGTACGTGCCGATTACAAACGGTATGATCTTTGTTTCAGAGAAGCTGGGAACTGTCTTTATCGAGAACATGGAGTTCTGGCCCAGCCTTGAGTCCTTTCCAGACTGCTTCGTTCATCTAAAGGCGGAACCGGTATCCAAGGTGGAGACAGAGCCTAAGAAGGTCATAGTGCTTGAGCATGCGAAGGCTCAAGCTTTGTTAGTCAGCAGCTTGAAGGACAATGGCTTCACCAATTCAAAGGTGCCAGCCCTGAGCAAGAAACATCCCTCTTTTCTTACTCCAGCAACAATGGCTTTCCCCTTTGCGGAAAAGTCGTTTAAGGCAGTGATTAAGGCAGTTGAAGCTAGGAAACCCTGCCCTTCAATGGAGGAGTGTAGGCCCCTTTCCCTAGCTTTGCCAATGGATCACAAAGACTGGAAGGATATTCAGCTTACCTTCTCGGTCAGGAAGGTGGAAGTTGATATCGCTGGATGTCAGTTCAGCGAAAACCTCCCCAAGTTGTCTGAGTTTCTATTATGCAAGGAACAAGATAGAAAGGGGAGACTAGCTGCCTCTCTATCCCTCCAGGTGTCCATGGAGGCAATGGCCAGTGAACAAAGATCCCCGGATATGTTCATGGTCTTGGCTAGAGCTCATACAGCAACACTAACCAAGGACTTTTACAGCTTTGTTAGGGCAAGAAGGGCTTGTAGAGAGTTCGTGTTTGCCTTGGCTGCGGTCAAACATGAACCCAGGAAGTTGATATCTTCCAATACCTTGGGGAAGGACCTATTCCTAAATGAATTGGTCAAAGAGATAATCGACAAGGCGCCACAGAGAATAAAAATCTTCAGAATTGGGGCATGTCGGCTAAGAGGAAGTCTTCTCCAGATGAGGGTCCCCAACCGAAAAAGAAGACAAAGAGGCCAAGAGTGCCTTCTCGCCCTGATAGACAACAACAACTTCCCATGACCGCAGTGCCACAGATGGTGGCACAGCCCCAAACCACCTACCAGATGGTACCCCAGGTTGTGACTCGGTCACCAGCCTTCACTCCCGGCTATGAGAGGCAGTCCACTACCTTTCGCCCGAAAAGTAGAGGATCCAATAGAGGTTCCTCTAGACGTCCCTCGAGAGGAAGAGGAGGTAGGGGAGGACGCGATTAAGGAGGCAAGCCCTCCGGAAACCAGAAGCAATGAGATGCTTCCGGTAGGGGGAAGACTCTGACTCTTCCGAGATCGTTGGACCTTCGATCCCTGGGCCCACAGCCTAATCAAGAATGGACTAGGTTGGAGCTGGAAGACAGCTCCACCATCATTTCCCCAGTTCTTCCAACACTCCACCCCCGTTCTGGAAGAATATACCTGGGAGGTCTTGAGAAAACGGGTGATAAAGAGGGCAAAGTCCATCAAATTCCAAGGAAGGCTGTTTTGTGTTCCCAAGAAAAACCCAGACCAACTCAAAGTCATTCTGGATCTGTGGCCACTCAACAAATTTATCGAGAACGACAAGTTCAAGATGTTGACCCTTCAACACATAAGGGCCCTGTTGCCCAAAAGGGCATACACAGTCTCCATAGACATGGCAGATGCCTATTGGAACATTCCGACCAATCGTCAATCGTGAGATGCCCATTGCATTAGCTATGTAATCATTGGTAATTCTCCGATCTTCTCGAAAAAGAGACCTCACAGCAGTTATTCTTTCTTCGGATATTGAAGATGACTGTCTTCCACTTCAAAGATTATCTTCACACTCGATTAAACTCTCTCAGAATCGCTTAATCCATTTGTGAACCGCACTATTTTCAGGGTCATTGTTTCCTTAAATGGTGTTAAAAGCTCCAATTATCTGCTTACTTTCCCAATTAAGTTTTGTTGGAATTTTAACGTTGGTTTTCCTCTCCAATTTGGAACACTCCATAATGCTCCAAAGTAGGGGTTACTCTCAGTGTATTTAAAATATGTTAGCGATAATGAATAAAGCTTTACAATTGTTTCCACCATGAGAAAGGATGAAGGATTTATGAACAAACAATTTGTCTCAAATTGAACTGACCAGTAGGAATTATTCAACGTTTTACACGAACTTTTTGGATTGCCCTCAAGTATATATATATCTACCTATCTATCTTTATATATATATATATATATATATATATATATATATATATATATATAAATATATATATATATATATATATATATATATATATATATATATATACTGTATATATATATATATATATATATATATATATATATATATATATATATATATATATATATATATATATATATATATATATATATATATATATATATAAATATGTATATAGATACATATACATAGATATATATAGATATATATACATAGATATATAAGATATATATATACACATATATATATATATATATATATATATATATATATATATATATATATATATAATATATATCTATATATATGTATATATATATATATATATATATATATATATAAATATATATATATATATATATATATATATATATATATATATCGATATATATATAGATATATATATATATATACATATATATATATATATATATATAGGTATATATATATATATATATATATATATATATATATATATATATATATATATATATATATATAGATATATATATACATATAGATATATATACATATAGATATATATATATATATATATATATATATATATATATATATATATACTGTATATATATATATATATATATATATATATATATATATATATATATATATATATATATATATATATATATATAAATATTGTATATAGATACATATACATAGATATATATAGATATATATACATAGATATATATAGATATATATATACACATATATATATATATATATATATATATTAATATATATATATATATATATATATATATATATATATCTTATATATATTATATATATATATATATATAAATATATATATATAATATATATATATATATATATATATATATATATATATATATATATATATATATATATATACATATATATATATATATATATATATATATATATATATATATATAGGTATATATATATATATATATGTATATATATATAGATATAAATCTATATATATATATATATATATATATATATATATATATATATATATATATATATATATATATATATATATATATATATATAGATACAGATATATAGATATATATATATAGATATATATATATATATATATATATATATATATATATATATATATATATATATATATATATATAGATATATATAGATATAAATATACATATATATATATAAATATATATATATATATATATATATATATATATATAGATAGATAGATAGATAGAAATA
>NC_090730.1:77114072-77124812 GCF_036898095.1 Palaemon carinicauda | reverse complement strand
TTTTTAATGTTCAGAAAGCGCACATTGATTATTTACGCCAAGAACATTCGGCATTAGTAGTGTCTGGTCAGTTTGGCGCCAAAACCTCCCAACTGTTCAAAAATTTGTCACGGGGCACAACTAACCTACATGACAAACAATTAGATTCATTACTAAAAGCTGTGCAAATAACTAGTAATGATCCAAGTACTAAACCAAAATATAGAGACAATCAGAGAGGGCGCTTCTACAATAACTTCAACAACTATAGTGGGGTATATTACAACAGCAGAGGCCGCGGTTACAACAACAACAATTACTACATGCGTAATCAGTCACAAAGTGCTTCCAATTACTCCTGGAATAAACATGAAGGCGTAAATAATAATAACAAAGAATAATGTTTAATGTAATGTATGTACTTAAATGTGTTGAAAAAATTAGGCCTAGTGCTAGTGTCATTGTGTTGAATAAACTAGGCCTAGTGCTAGTGTTTGCAGATCGTGTTTGGTTATTTGTCACTAGTGAAGTGAATGACCGTGTTACACTTTTTATTTTATTTTTTTTTTCCTTTTTCTCAAATTTACTTTATCCCTTTAAGCTTAACTGTTATAGATACTGTGTGTAATGTGTAATTTGGTAGAAAATATACAGTCTTTGTAGCATTAATGTATCTGTGGATTTAATAGTGCCGTTATCTCGAATTGACTATTTCCTAACCGGTCATAAAGACCAAAGACACTTGATGTTACCGTAATATATCAACCAACTGAGCATACCATATGGCAGCTCTTCCTGCCCCCTACAGGGAAAAGTCTCTATAGACTCTAGGAAAAAAACCCGAGATTGTGAGTTCAAGGAACAATAAGCAAGCAGAAAATATATCGTGTCGTATATACGTAAAGCGTAGTTTGTATTAAAGTTCTGAATAGAGTACTCTACCTCCCAGGTCTGGATCAGACAGACAAGTTTATGTTCATGTAGGAAACATAATACAGTAAACAAACATAGCACAACCAAACTTACCTGTTTGCATGGTAAGTGAGACTTTGTCCCAAAAGGTCCATAAGAGGATCAAGGATACTCTGAATATAATCTAATAATCTTAAGGCAAGAGAGACGCAAAGATTCCTTCTATAGTTTATTTACAAGAAACACATAAGTTATGATTAAATAAAATATTTAGGCTAGACATAAACATAACAAGCATAACAGTAATAACAAAATAAATAAGTTTCATCTGAAAGAGAAACATTGCCACTCCATGAAATTAAGAAATTTCAATATATATGTTATTACTAAAAGACATTATACATAAACATGCTGGCACTCATGTCAAAATATTATGCTTAAGGTCACTCAACTATGGAAGACAGTTTATAATGTCCATATCAACACTAAAATATCATGATATACCTAAGTCTATCATGCACACCCTTCACTAACAGCTCCAATTAGTGCACTGTCCTTCGCAGTAATCAAACTACAGGCTTTATTACACTGCCTGCAGCCACCACATAAATTTGATTTCTTGTAATTGCTTCGCATAGTGCCTAAAAAATATTCTGGAAGACTTCCAACCAGTATAAGCATGCAGGTTATCAAACAACATAGTCTGAAAGAAGTTTATAGACGAGGCAACCTTTCTCGGATCATGACCTGCGGGTGTACTATCAGGATCCGCTCTGCGAATAAAGTAAGTGATTTTCGCCCTTATCTGTTTCAAAGATAACGTCGAACCAGAAGTTTCCCCCCTAAAAAGCTGACCTCCCTTAAAGTCTGAAGTTCTACGAAGATAGCCCTTTAGGCATTCCACTGGGCAGAGGGATGCTTCTTCCTTCAGAGGGCAGATTCTCCAGGGACCCCATCTTTTAGTGGGTAGCTCATTCTTGGCGAGAAACGTCGGATCCGGAAAGAGATTCAGTTCTCCATTCGGTGTAAACTGAATGTGGCCATCATCCCTCGAGAGGGCCACTATTTCACTAACTCTGGCTCCTGAAGCTAGTGCAAATAAAAATATCACTTTCTGAGTCAAGTCTTTCAGCGAGCAATCTTCTTTGTTCAAGGTCGAGGCAGATGAAGAACCTTATCCAAAGACCATGAAATAGGCTTTGGAGGGGCTGCAGGCCGAAGTTTTGCGCAGGCTTTTGGAATCTTGTTGAAGATTTCGCTGGAAAAAATCCACTTGGAAGGTATATAGAATCGGTCTAGCTAAGGCAGATTTACATGTCGTGATCGTATTACCCGCTAACCCTTGTCCGTGAAGATGGATGAAAAAGGAAAAGCAGAAATCCATAGAAATCTCTTGACGTTTCTTCGCCTTAACAAAGGCCACCCATTTCTTCCAGGAAGATTCGTATTGTCTTCTTGTTGACTTTGACTTGTATTCTTCTAAGAAATTAATACTGTCTTCAGAAATCCCAAACCTTTTCCTGACCGCTAAGGCGAGAAAATCATGAGATGAAGGTTCTGGGTTTTCTCTGATGAAGCGTAGACAGTCGAATTCTGTACTAGCTGAGTCAGAACTGGTTCCGGCAACGGGATCAGCTTCAGGCATAGTTCTGTTATCAATGGAAACCAGACACTGCCTGGCCACTTGTGGGACACTATCGCTGTCCTCCCCCGAAAGGATCTCAATTTGTCGAGGGATTTCAACAGTAGGTTAGTTGGTGGGAACAGGTAAATCCTGGACCATCTGTTCCAATCTAGGGACATCGCGTCCGTCGCTTCCGCTAGAGGATCCTCGTACGGGGCTACGTACCGAGCCAACTTCTTGTTGTCACTCGTTGCGAAGATATCTACCTGCAATCCTGGGACTTTGTTCAATATGAAGGAGAATGATCCTGCGTCTAGGGACCATTCGGACTCTATCGGGTTGAACCTGGATAGAGCGTCCGCCGTCACATTGCGGAATCCTTGAAGGTGGACTGCTGATAAGTGCCATTTCATCTTCTTGGACAGATGAAAGATGGCTATTTTCACCTGATTCAACTGAGGCGATCTCGAACCTTGTCGATTTATGCATCTCATAACCACTTCGCTGTCTAGGACCAGACGAACGTGGATTGAGCGGCGAAGTTTCAGTTTCTTCAGGGAAAGAAACACTGCCATGGCTTCCAGATAGTTGATGTGGAAGGTTTTGAAGAGGGGAGACCAAGTTCCTTGCACTTTCCGAAGATGAGAATGACCCCCCCATCCTTCCTTTGAAGCATTCGTGTGGACGGTGACTGCAGGAGGAGGTGGTTGCAAGGATACTTTTCTTCTTAAGTTCTTCACTTCCGACCATGGCTTGAGAATCGATCGCAGACGATTTGGTAATGGTCTTTGTAGATCTCTTTGATCATTGTAAGCATATCTTCTCCATATCCCTGATGCAACTTTTAATTGTTCTCTCAAAAGTGGGTCCGTCAAATAGGCAAACTGGAGAGACCCCAACACTCTCTCCTGTTGTCTTCTTGAAATCCTTCGTGATTGAAGCAGACTTTTGACTGCCCCTGCTATCTCCTTTCTCTTTGCTTTTGGCAAGGAGAGGCAATGTGACTGTAAGTCCCAGTGAATTCCCAGCCACTGGAACTTTTGAGCCGGAGACAGCCGAGACTTCTTCAGGTTTATCTTGAATCCTAGGTACTCTAGGAATTGGATCACTTTTCTGGAGGCTTGCATGCATTCTTCCTTGGATGCTCTCCACACCAGCCAGTCGTCCAGGTATGCCATTACCTAAACACCTTTGAGGCGTAGTTGTCGAACAACTGCGTTCGCAAGCTTTGTGAATATTCTTGGTGCAATGTTCAGACCGAAGGGCATGGCTCTGAAAACGTTGACGGTTGATTGGTACATGCCAGTACGCGTCCGTCATGTCTATGAAGACTGTATATGCCCTTTTGGGCAGAAGGTCCTTATGTGCTGAAGCATCAGCATTCTGAACTTGTAGTTCACAATGAACTTGTTGAGTGGTGATAAGTCTAGAATGACTCTGAGCTTTTCCGAATCCTTCTTCGGAACACAGAATAGCCTTCCTTGGAATTTGATGGACTTTGCTTTCCTTATGACTCTCTTGTCCAGAAGTTCTTGAATGTATTCTTCCAGAACTGGGGTTGATGGTTGGAAGAATTGAGGAAAGCTTGGTGGAGTTGAGTTCCAACCCCATCCCAGTCCCATCCTGATCAGGCTGTGGGCCCAAGGATCGAAGGTCCACCGATCCTGAAAGTGTAGAAGTCTCCCTCCTACCGGCAGCATCTCATTTTGAGTGCTGGTTGGAGGACTTTCCTCCTTGGCCACGACCACCTTTGTTGCCTCTTCCTCTGAAGGGGCGTCTAGAGGAGCCTAGAAAGTAGCCTCGAGACTTTGGCTTAAAAGAAGCCGACTGCCTTTCGTAAGCTGGGGTGAAAACTGGTGACTGAGTCGCCAGTGTTTGGGGCACCAGTTGAAAGGTAGTGGTGGGTTGTGCCACCGTCTGGGACACCGTGGCCACGGGAAGCTGTTGCTGTCTTGGCCGAGAGGGAAAGCGAGGCCGCTTTGACTTGTTCTTCGGCTGGGGACCCCCATCAGTGGAAGATTTTCTCTTGGAGGACAAGCCCCATTTGGAGAGGAGATTCCTATTCTCCGAAGCAGCCTTATCTACGACCTCCTTGACCACATCACTAGGAAAGAGGTCTTTTCCTCAGATATTAGAAGCTATCAGCTTCCTAGGTTCGTGTTTTACGGAAGCGGAAGCAAACACGAACTCCCTACAAGCCGTCCTGGCTCTGATAAAGTTGTAGAGGTCCTTAGTTACTGTAGCCAAGTGAGCCTTGGCAAAGACCATATACATATCTAGGGTATCAGGAATGCTAGCCATCATTTCTATCCCTCTTTGTAGAGACATGGACGCCGCCAAGCGTTCCTTCGTCTCGTGTTCTCTCTTCAGGAGAAACTCTGACAGCTTTGGGAGGTCCTCGTTGAACTGACGTCCAGCGATATTGGCCTCCAGCTTCCCGATTGAGAAGGTAACATGAACGTCCTCCTTCCAGTCTTTATCATCCAAAGGGGAAGTAAGGGAGAAAGGCTTGCTTTCTTCTAGCGTTAGACAGGGTTTTCCTGCCCTTACGGCCTTCAGGGCGGCTTTAAACCCTTTATCCATAAAGGGAAAAGCACGTTGAGGGTCAGCAATAAACGACGAATGTTTCTTGCTTAAGGCCGACACCTTTGAGCTAGTGAATGCCCTCTCTTTTAATTTCGCTGTAAGCATCGCTTGTGCCTTAGCGAGCTCAAGGACAATTACTTCCTTGGGCTCCGTCTCTTCTTTTGATGCCGGTTCACTTCTGAGCCGGACATAACAATCCGGGTAGGACGCTCTGCTGGGCCAGAACTCGACTTCCTCTACTGGTACGGTACCCAGTTTCTCCGAGAGGAAAATCTTGCCTGCTGACATGGGCATGTGCTCCGCATACCTCCACGGGTTAACGTCGGAGAACACAGGAAGGTCCTTAACATTTAGCTTCTTCGGGGCTAAACGCGAGGAAACTAGCTGCTCAATTTCTGACCGGAACGTAATCTCTTTCTCGGTAGACCTCTTCTGCAAGTCATATACCATAGACATCAGGGATTGCAGAGTGGTCGTAATTGCCTCCAAATGAGGCAGTTGCGAAGAGGTTGAGGGTGCCGCTTCAGCCGCAGCCGCTGAGGAAACCGAAACCGTTTCAGCGTTCTCCACCTCAGTAGTAGGAGGAACCACTGCCTCCTGTTCTAACTCTTCCACAAGGAGATTTTTCTCGGTCTCCTCGGAAACGACAGACATATTGTCGTCCAGGTGGATACTTTCCAAAGTATCCGCATCGTCAGGTTCTCCAGGCTTCCGAACCTGAATTTGCACCAAGGGGATCGAAGGCTTCGTCTGGGGAATGATGGAATCGTCACGAGCTCCGGGGAAGAGACAGTCCCTCATCCTAACATTAGGAAGGTATGGGCCCGAGGTGTTCTTCTGAAAACCTCTTACCCATTTATGCAGCGTAGCCCTAGCTGCATCCCTAGACTCGGTAGACCTTTGATCATCAAAAGCCTCCTTTACCAACTTTTCACACACAGTACATACCTCTGGGTCCAAGTACTTGAGGGCCCCTTTGGTGACAGAACAGCGGGCGTGAGACCTACACACGCCATGTCTGTAGAAGTCCTTGCTGCGTACCCTACAAAAGTTGTTCCCGCACTCGGGATGCTCCTCCTGTAAAGAAAAGAAAAGCAAATGAGTTTTCTGTGAAATCTTCGGATTTCAACATAACATAATTTATTATATTTAGCTTGGATAGGGTAAGCTATAGAGTAGGAAAGACACCTACATGTGTTTCACGTTCAGCCATTTGCTATGACCTCCTCCCATATTGAACTAGGAAATTCAAAAAGAATTAAATAACAGAGGGAATATCCAAGATATATAGTGTCTTCTTGACACATCCTCTTATAAAGTTCGATATACTGGATAATTTTAATGGACATAACCATTAATATAGAAGAGAATCAACTCTCTATGTGATGGTCTCACAAATGGCTGCTCAAGAACCACTTGCAGGTTCGAAAAATTACTATATTTTTCTGGATACAGCAGTTGCCGGCGGCAGTATGCCGCCAGCATTGCCGGCCCCGCTGACACAGTCGGCATGTTGGGCTAGCCAGCATATGCCAGCAGGCCGGCGTCTGCCGGGCCTGCCAGCAACTGCCGGCTATAAAAATAAAATTCATGGATGGAAGGCATAGGCCAGCTGCCGACAAGCTACTCAGTTGCCGGTAGACGGGCCTAGAAAAACCCTACCAACGGCCACCGATCAACGGTGACCACGGTAAGGGATGATAGTGAACTGTTAGCCTAACCATCCAAAATTGCCGGCAGAATTAACTGCCGGCAGAAGTCCATGATTGACAGTAAAAGAGAAAGATAAGGATAGAAGACGGCAAAGAATCAGCTATGTCGTCTACATCCCGAAAGAGTGTGCCAGTGGAAGAGGGAAATATATTCAGGCTTCCACTCAACCATATCCCATCTCAAGGCATATGGAAGGCAGTCAAAGAGAGGACTCTAAGGTACACTCAAAGATATGAGGTTATCTGTCAGTGCCTTACTAGCAGCAGACAGAAAAACTCTTGCCAGGACTACAGACGTCCACAGGAGCCTATGTAGAACCACGGCCGTAAGGGTGTTGGGTCATTCAACACGAAACAGATACCGGGAAAGGGGTGAATAGTCCGTAAGTAAAGTAATACCCTAAGGCATTACCTAACCTGTAGGATTCTGTCCTCATAGTAACCTCAAATAGGGTAAGTCATTTCCCCAGGTTGGGTTAGGCAATGAGAGAACGTCTGAAAACGAACTCAAAGAGAACAGAATCTCGTACCAGGGATCAAAACAGGGAAGAAACCTATCTTCCAGTAAAGAACCCCTAATACAGGACTGTCTGCTAGACCCATAAGAGGAAATTGTGAAACAATAACCTTTACAAGATCTAGGGAGGCTAGTCTCCTGAACAGCAACTAGCCCTACTGGAATACCGACAAGCTACTCAGTTGCCGGTGTCAGACCAGGTAGCCAGATGCCAAACACAGACTTACTCTGATGTCCCGTCCCCAACTCCTAACTCACTGCTGACAAGCTACTCAGTTGCCAGCTCAGAGAAAAGGAGAGAGAAACGAAACGCCCCAGAAAATGTACCCAACCACAGGTTACAGTAAATAAACTGAGGATAGCCTAGGCTAATCAGAGGGAAAGGGAATTACTCTTAGATCTCATAGAGATAGTATTGACTTTATAAGAGATATCTATCTCCCCCCAAAAAGACAATACAAGAGTAATGGGGACATATAAAGTATACTAACGCACTAAAGCTATTAAGCTAAAGAGCATAGAGAAACGTTCTACGTAACTCTAGTATACTAGTATGGATGAGGAAAATAAACAGTAATATCTTAATTGTATAAAATATTGCCTGAGCTTCAATAAAACTTTACCAGGAAGGTTATATCATGCATGAGGTGTGAAAGTGCCTAGGCTAGAAGCCTAGCACTCGTGAGTCTCGAATTAAAAGCCAAATTCACGACAACAATGACATAATATAAAAATCCTTAGTTAAAATACTAAATAGCTAAAGTTATTAAAGCAAAGAAGCCGGGAATATCGTTCTTGCTAACTAAATGAACAAAAGAACGATCGCGTCATGACGCCATCCGGCTGGCAGCAGCTCTTGTTACGTTAATTACGATATCAATCGAAAAGCAAAACTGGCAAGAGCTTACATTTACACAATTAAAAGGTATTACTTAACTTTCCAGAAGCTGATGAAGCAGGGGAATCCATAACAACGATGAAAAAGCTTCGAAAATAGCAAGATAACACAGGGAAAATACTGGCCACCAAAGCTACAAACGAAAGAATGGTTTGGTGGCGCCGTACGGTGGCGATTGGCCGAACTATTTACAGTACATTAGGAGAGTCGAGCTGTTTACCTCTTTAATGACTCTCCTATTTTTCTTGCCACTTTCCCTCTCGAAGTGAAAGGCTATTCGGGGTGTAAATAGCAATGAGATGTGTCGAGATACGTCCTTAAGCGATATCCCTTGGAAAAATTCAAGGGATACTCGCTCCAGGAGTTAGAATTCTGGGTACCTTCGGTAAATTCTCTAGGATATATCACTGTGGTCACATATAACTTAGGAAGCTACTAATGAAGGAACTTCCATCAGCACGACATGGCCTAAGCCCAAAAAACCACTTTCTACTTTAGCAAAAGAATCATTCATGTTGCTTATTATTCACCTATCTCTCAGCCTCGCGTTTGTCATACTTTCTTTTGCATCATCTAACGAAAAACTATACATACTATAGGTATCATTTATTGTCAGACACATTTCATATGTATTAGCATATTTATCTTCCACACTCACTTGTACTCTTGTTAGGTCTGATCTCAATCCCATCTATGCCTACAAAGTTTATCCTGTGTTTTTCCCGACTATAGTTTTACAAAGACTTCTTTTTCCTCCCATACTTGACTAAACCAATCGGTTATCTTCTAATACTAATGTTTCACACATACTGGTTTTATACTTGTTCATCTTCAGCCATTTACTAATCCCATTCTCCTAAATATATCCTGGTACTTCCTTCTATGCAGGCGAGCCATTAGGCTGTGACTTAGAGACGGCATAAATGCAACTGACTTTATTTTGACAGACAGCAAACTTTTATAACAACACTTTCAGTGAGAGAAGGTCACAAAAATTCAAACAGATCGATACGAGTAGATAGAGGTATAAACAGGCTATCAGCGTGAGGGGAGAGCGATAATGACAATATAAAAAAAAAACAGAAATACTGCTACAGTGTACAAGCATATTAGTGTCAAGTGCGATACATCGCTCCATCCCCCTAAAAAAGACATGCATGTGAAATATGGCTCCCTGTTCCTGACAGCCATACTGTAGATGGGTCATCTGGCAGGAAATATGTAGGTTTTAGGCAATCAATGGAGATCCAGTCTTCTTTGCCACGCATGTTTAAGAGGAATGCTTTCAGCATCCGGTCAATCACGAGGAAAGGGGCCATGTAAAGGCCTTAATTGTGGCTTGCTTTTGTTGTTGTGCAGAAAAACGTGTTGCCGAGTGCAGATCTGTCAGTATGTTTTGCTTAGGTGGGGGCTTGTAAGTCTGATGGTATTGACTAAATTTCCCTGTAAAGTGACGTGGGAGATTGTTGGAGGGGGTTGCAGACAGAAAGAAATTGGGCAAGGATGACTAACGAGTCGCCGTATACCATTTCAGTTCCCCAGACATCCAGACATTTTTAGGAGTGGTCCTTATTCCCAGGAGGATTCAGGGAAGCTGGGTAAACCAGCTGGAGTCCTTGCAGCGGTACGGTGAAAGTGTTTAACCATACCACTGGAAGCAGAGTTGTATACCAAGAAGGTTCACTAATGATGTCCATAATTGAGAGGAGAAAGTGGTACCCCTGTCGGAAGTAATATGCTCAGGGATACCAAATCGCGCTATCCATGCTGACATTAAGGCAGGTGTACACGAGGCAGACGTTATAGCTTCCAGGGGAATGTCTTCAGGTTAACGAGTAGAGCAGTCGATGAGGAAAGTTTCCCACTCCTGAATCCATGGGTCGATGTACTTTTAAGGTTTATCATGAAGTACAGGCATGGACCCAATCCTTACTATCCTTAGTAATGCCATGCCAAATGAACTTTGTCTTCAGTGGCAGTGCAGTAGAACAGTGCAAGGGATGTGAAAGCCATGAAAGAAATCAAACATCTCTCGGTAAATGGGAGAAGGTATCAATGGTCTACATCTAACAGTACTGACATTACAGAGGAGGGTGGTGTTGGAGTCGTCGAGATGGACATCCTCCCAACAAAGGGATGTGCAGGATGTCCTACATGCTTGGCACTCTGGATCTTTTCATTGGGTGCCTGCCAAGGCATTATAATCCAATGCCAGGTGAATGGAGGCCAATGTGTTTCTTGACAGGGAATCGACATAGAGATTCATTTTCCCAGGGGAGTGCTGAAGGGTACAATTGAATTCAGCCAATGCGGAGAGGTGTCTGCATTGACGGTCAGACCAGGAGTCACACAATCGAGTATAGGGTTGCACAAGAGGCATGGTGTCCATGCAAATTACAGAGGGCATACCTTCCGAGAAGTGGTGAAAGTGTCGGACAGCCAAGTGCACCGCCAACAATTTGCAGTTGAAGGTAGAATAGCCGTGCTCCACCTTGGACAGCTTTCTACTGAA